>NW_012314657.1:0-2116 GCF_000151885.1 Dipodomys ordii | reverse complement strand
GCAGATGGAGGAGCAGAAGAACAGAAGAACCAGTAGCAGTTGTATGTCAGAAGCAGAAGGAGAAGCAGAAGGAAAAGCAGAAGAACGAGAACAAGAAGGAGAAACAGAAGCAGAAGGAGAAGGAGAATCAGAAGGAGAAGCAGAAAAAGCAGAAGGAGAAGCAGAAACAGAAGAATAAGCATAAGGACAAGCACAAGCAGAAGGAGATGCAGAAGGAGAAGCAGGAGAAGCAGAAGAAGCAGAAGCAGAAGAAGAAGTAGAAGTAGGAGAAAGAGAAGGAAGAGCAGCAGAAGCAATAGGAGAAGCAGAAGCAGAAGCAGAATGAGTAGCAGAAAGAGAAGCAGTAGAACCAGAAGAAGCAGTAAAAGCAGAAGCAGAAGAAAGAGAAGAAGAAGAAGAAGAAGAAGAAGAAGAAGAAGAAGAAGAAGAAGAAGAAGAAGAAGAAGAAGAAGAAGAAGAAGAAGAAGAAGAAGAAGAAGAAGAAGAAGAAGAAGAAGAAGAAGGAGAAGGAGAAGCATAAGGAGAAGCAGGAGAAGCAGAAAAAGCAGAAAAAAGCAGAAGCAGTAGAAAAACAATAAGCATAAGAAGCAGAATAAGAGGAAGAAGGAGAAGAAGCAGCAGAAGGAGAATCAGAAGGAGAAGCAGAAGAAGGAGAAGCAGAAGCAGAAGAAGCAGCAGAAGGAGAAGCAGAACAGAAGAAGATGCAGAAGGAGAAGCAGGAGAAGCAGAAGAAGCAGAAGCAGAAGGAGAAGCAGAAGAAGCAGAAGCAGAAGGAGAAGCAGAAGTAGGAGAAGGAGAAGGAGAAGGAAGAGCAGCAGAAGCAATAGGAGAAGCAGAAGGAGAAACAGAAGCAGAATGAGAAGCAGAAAGAGAAGCAGTAGAAGCAGAAGAAGCAGGAAATGCAGAAGCAGAAGAAAGAGAAGAAGAAGAAGTAGACGAAGAAGAAGAAGAAGAAGAAGAAGAAGCATAAGGAGAAGCATAAGGAGAAGCAGTAGAAGCAGAAGAAGCAGAGCAGGAGAAGCAGAAGCAGAAGAAAAAGAATAAGCAAAAGAAGCAGAAGCAGTGGGAGAAGCAGAAGAAGGAGAAGGAGCAGCAGAAGGAGAAGCAGAAGCAGAAAGAGAAGCAGAAACAGAAGGAGAATAAGAAGGAGAAGCAGGAGAATCAGAAGAAGCTGAAGTAGAAGCAGAAAGAGGAGAAGAAGGAGAAGCAGAAGTAGAATCAGAAGAAACAGAAGAAGAAGAAGCAGAAGAAACAGAAGCAAAAGAAAGAGAAGAAGGAGAAGAGCAGAAGCAGAAGCAGAAGGAGAAGCAGAAGCAGAAGGAGAAGCAGAAAGAGAAGCAGGAGAAGCAGAAGGAGCAGGAGAAGCAGAAGCAGAAGAAACAGGAGAAGCCTAAGAAGCAGAAGCAGAATCTTAAGCAGGAGAAACAGAAGAAGCACAATCTGAAGCAGAAGCAGAAGAAACAGAAATAGTAGAATAAGCAGAAGCAGAAGCAGGAGGAGAAGCAGAAGAAGAAGACGGAGAAGGCGAAAGAGAAGGATTAGGAGTAGGAGAAGCAAAAGGATAAGCAGAAGCAGAAAGAGACGCAGAAGGAGAAGCAGCACGAGAATTAGGAGAAGCAGGAGAAGCAGAAGTAGGAGAAGCAGAAGAAAGAGAAGACGCAGAAGCAGAATGAGAAGCAGAAGGAGATATTGAAGCAGAAGCAGAAGGAGAAGCAGAAGGAGAAGCAGAATAAGGAGAAGGAGAAGCAGAAAGAGAAGCAGAACGAGAAGCAGGAGAAGCAGTAGCAGGAGAAGCAGAAGCAGAAGAAACAGAAGAAGGAGAAGAAGTAGAAGCAGAAGGAGAAGCAGAAACAGAAGGAAAAGCAGAAAGAGAAGCAGGAGAAGCAGAAGAAGCAGCAGCAGGAGAAGCAGAAGCAGAAGAAGCCGAAGAAGCAGAAGCAGAACCTGAAGCAGAAGGAGAAGAAGGAGAAGCAGAAGAAGCAGAATCTGGAGAAGCAGAAGGAGAAGCAGAAGCAGAAAGAGAAGCAAAAGCAGAAGGAGAAGCAGAAGGAGAAGCAGAAGAAACAGAAGAAGGGGAAGCAGAAGAAGCAGAAGCAGGAGAAGCAGAAGCATAAGG
>NW_012314656.1:0-2116 GCF_000151885.1 Dipodomys ordii | reverse complement strand
CGGGACACAGCGGGGAATACAGCGAGGACACAGCGGGACACAGCGGGGGACACAGCGAGGAAACAGCGGGGGACACAGCGGGACACAGCGGGGAACACAGAGAGGACACAACGGCACCCAGCAGGACACAGAGTCGATACAGCGGGGCACAGGGTTACACAGCGTGTTACCCAGCTGTGGACACAACGGGACAGAGTGGGGGCACAGCGAGACACAGCGGGACACAGCGAGGACACAGCGGGACACATTGGTGACACAGCGGGGAAAACAGCAGGACAAAGCAGCGGACACAGCGGGGGACACAGCGCGACACAGCAAGACATACCATGGACACAGCAGTAGACACATCGGGACATAGCGGGGGACACAGCTGGGGACACAACGGGACACAGCGGTGGACACAGCGAGGACACCGCAGGACCCACCGGGACCCAGCGGGGGACACAGCGAGGACACAGCAGGACACAGCGGGGGACACAGCGAGGACACAGCGGGGGACACAGCGGGACACAGCGGGGAACACAGCGAGGACACAGCGGGACCCAGCGGGACACAGTGTCGATACAGCGGGCACACAGCGCTACACAGCGTGGTACTCAGCTGTGGACACAACGGGACACAGTGGGGGCACAGCCGGACACAGCGGGACACAGTGGGACACAGCGTTGTCAAAGCGTGAGACACAGCGAGGAACAGAGCGGGAGACAGCGGGGAACACAGCGAGGACACAGCGGGACACAGCGGGACACAGCGTCGATACAGCGGGGACACAGCATTACACAGCATAGTACACATGTGTTTACACAACGGGACACAGTGGGGGCACAGCCGGACACAGTGGGACACAGTGGGGACAAAGTGTGAGACACAGCAGGGGACAGAGAGGGAGACAGCAGGGGACACAGCAAGGAAACAGCGGGACACAGCGGTGACACAGCGGGGGCTCAGCGGGGGACACAGCGGGACACAGGGAGGAACACAGCAAGGACACAGTGGGACCCAGCGGGACACAGCGTAGATACAGCGGGCACACAGCGTTACACAGCGTGGTACACAGCTGTGGACACAACGAAATACAGTGGGGGCACAGCGGGACACAGCGGGACACAGTGGCACACAGCGGGGACAAACTGTGAGACACAGCGGAGGACAGAGCGGGAGACAGCGGGGGACACAGCGAGGACACAGAAGGACACAGCGGGGAATCAGCGGGGGACACAGCGGGAGACAAAGAGGGACACCACGGAACACAGCGGGACACAGCGGGAAACAGCAGTGACCCTGCGGGGACACAGTGGGACACAGCTGGGGACACAGCGGGACACAGAGGGGGACAGAGCGGGAAACAGAGGGGGACAGAGCGTGGGACACAGCGAGACACAGCAGGGACAAAGCTGGACACAGCGGGGTACACAGAGGGCCACAGCGGGGACGCAGCGGGGAAACAGCTTGACACAGCAGGACACAGCGGGACACAGGCTTGACACAGCAGGACACAGCGGGACACAGCGGAGGACACAGCAGTACACAGAAGGACAAAGCGGGACACAGCGGGACAGAGTGGGGTACACAGCTGGGGACACAGTGAGGACACAGCGGGTCACAGCGGGACACAGCGGGTACACTGCGGGAACATAGCAGGACACAGCGGGGTACACAGCGGGACACAGCGGGACACAGCTGGGGACACAGCGGGGACACAGCGGGACACAGCGAAACACAGCGGGAGACAAAGCAGGAGACAGCGGGGCACACAGCGAGGACACAGGGGGACACAGAGGCGACACAGAGGGGACTCAGCGGGGGACACAGCGTGGGACAAAGTGGGACACCACGGGACACAGTGTTACACAGCGGGGACACAGCAGGAAAAAGCGGGGGACACAGCAGGACACAGCGGGCCACAGCGGGGGACACAGCGGGGGACAGTGGAGACAGAGAGTGGCCACAGCGAGACACAGCGGTGACACAGCTGGACACAGCGGGGTACACAGCAGGACACAGCGGGCACACAGCGGGGACACAGCGGGACACAGCGGGACACAGCGGGGACACAGCGGGACAAAGCGGGACACACAGCGGGACACAGCGGGGGGACACAGCGGGGTACACAGCG
>NW_012314655.1:0-2116 GCF_000151885.1 Dipodomys ordii | reverse complement strand
GAGACACAGCGCGACACAGCGGGGGACACAGGGAGGACACAGCGGGACACAGCGGGACACAGGGGGGACTCAACGGGAGACACAGCGGGGACAAAGCGGGACACCACGGGACACAGCGGGACACAGCGGGGGAAACAGCGGGACACAGTGGGGGACATACCGGAACACAGTGCAAGACAGAGCGTGGGACCCAGCGAGACACAGCGGGGACAAAGCTGGACACAGCGGGGTACACAGAGGGACACAGCGGGTCCCAGCAGGGACACAGCGGGACACAGCGGGACACAGGGGGGACACAGCGGGACACAGCGGGGGACACAGCGTGGACAAAGCGGGACACAGCAGGAGACACAGCAAGGACACAGCAGGACATATCGGGAAAACAGCGGGACCCAACGGGGACACAGCAGTGTACACAGCGGGACACAGCGGGGGACACAGCGGGACACAGCAGGGGACACAGCGGGGGACAAAGCGGGACACAGACAGACACAGTGGGGGACACAGGTGGGACACAGCAGGGACACAGCGGGACTCAGCGGGGGACACAGCAGAACACAGCAGGACACAGCGGGATACAGCGGGGGACACAGCGGGACACAGAGGGGGACACAGAGGGGTACACAGTGGGACACAGCTGGGAACACAGCGAGGACACAGCGGGATCCAGCTGGACACAGCATCGATACAGCGTGGACACAGCGGGACACAGCAGGGTACACAGCTGGGGACACAATGGGACACAGCGGGGGACACAGCGAGACCCAGCGGAACACAGCGTGGGACACAGCTAGGACACAGCGGGACACAGCGGGGACACACCGGAACACTGAGGGTCACAGCAGGGACACAGCGGGACACAGTGGGAAACAGACGGGACAAAGCGTGAGACACAGCGGGGGACAGAGCGGGAGACAGCGGGGGACACAGCGAGGACACAGCGGGACACAGCGGGACACAGCGGGGGACATAGCGGAAAACAGTGGGGGACAGAGCGTGGGACACAGCGGGACACAGCGGGGTCACAGCAGGACACAGCAGGGGACACAGCACGGGACACAGCGGAACATAACGGGGAACACCGCGAGGACACAGCGGGACCCAGCGGGACACAGCGTCGATACAACGGGGACACAGCGTTACACAGCGGGTTACACAGCTAGGGACACAAAGGGACACAGTGGGGGACACAGCGAGACACAGCGGAACACAGTGGGACACAGACGGGACAAAGCGTGAGACACAGCGGGGGACAGAGCGGGATACAGCGGGGGACACAGCGAGGACACAGCGGGACACAGCGGGGACACAGCGGGGACTCAGCGGGGGACACTGCGGGGGACAGAGCGGGACACCACGGAACACAGCGGGACACAGCGGGAAACATCGGTGACCCTGCAGGGACACAGCGGGACACAGCGGGGGACACAGCGAGACACAGCGGGACACCGCGGGGGACACAGCGGAACACAGTGGGGGACAGAGCGTGGGACACAGCAAGACACAGCAGGGACAAAGCTGTACACAGCGGGGTATACACAGCGGGACACAGCGGGGCCACAGCGGGGACAAACCGCGACACTGTGGGTCACAGCAGGGACACAGCGGGATATAGCGGGATACAGCAGGACAGAGCGGGGAACATAGCGGGACACAGCAGGGGACACAGCCTGGACACAGCGGAACACAGCGGAGGAGACAGCGAGGACACAGCGGGACACAGCGAGGGAAAAAGCGGGACACAGCGGGGGACACAGCAGTGGACACAGCGGGACACAGAGGGGGACACAGCGGGGGATACAGGGGGGACACAGCGGGAAACAGTGGGACACAGCGGGGAACACAGCGAGGACACAGCGGGACCCAGAGGGACACAGGGTCGATACAGCGAGGACACAGCGGGACACAGCGGGGTACACAGCTGGGGACACAACGGGACACAACGGGGGACACAGGGAGGACCCAGCGGAACACAGCGTGGGACACAGTGAGGACACAGCGGGACACAGCGGGGACACACCGGGACACTGAGGGTCACAGCATGGACACAGCGGGGACACAGAGGGACAGATCGGGGACACAGCGGGACTCAGCGGGGACACAGCAATACACAGCG
>NW_012314654.1:0-2116 GCF_000151885.1 Dipodomys ordii | reverse complement strand
TCTGCTTCTTCTGTTTCTTCTGCGTCTCATTCTGCTTCTCCTTCTGCTTCAGGTTCTGCTTCTGCTTCTTCGGCTTCTTCTGCTTCTGCTTCTCCTACTGCTGCTTCTTCTGCTTCTCCGGCTTCTCATTCTGCTTTTCCTTCTGTTTCTGCTTCTCCTTCTGCATCTGCTTCTTCTCCTTCCTATGTTTCTTCTGCTTCTGCTTCTCCTGCTTCTGCTTCTCCTGCTTCTCGTAGTGCTTCTCTTTCTGCTTCTCCTTCTCCTTCTTCTGCTTCTCCTTCTGCTTCTGCTTCAATTTCTCCTTCTTCTTCTCATTCTGCTTCTGCGTCTTCTGTTTCTTCTGATTCTCCTGCTTCTGCTTCTCCTGCTTCTCGTACTTCTCGTGCTGCTTCTCCTTCTGCGTCTCTTTCTGCTTCTGCTTATCCTATTGCTTCTCCTACTCCTAATCCTTCTCTTTCGCCTTCTCCTTCTCCGTCTTCTGCTTCTCCTGCTTCTCCTTCTGCATCTTCTTCTGCTTCTGCTTCTCCTTCTGCTGCTTCTTCTGCTTCTGCTTCTCCTTCTTCTGCTTCTCCCTCTGATTCTGCTTCTTATGCTTATTCTTTTTCTTCTGCTTCTGCTTCTCCTGCTTCTGCTTCTTCTGCTTCTACTGCTTCTTCTTCTTCTTCTTCTTCTTCTTCTTCTTCTTCTTCTTCTTCTTCTTCTTCTTCTTCTTCTTCTTCTTCTTCTTCTTCTTCTTCTTCTTCTTCTTCTTCTTCTTCTTCTTCTTCTCCTTCTGCTGCTTCTGCTTCTCCTGCTTCTTCTTCTTCTACTGCTTCTCTTTCTGCTTCTCATTCTGCTTCTGCTTCTCCTTCTGTTTCTCCTATTGCTTCTGTGGCTCTTCCTTCTCCTTCTCCTACTTCTCCTTCTCCTTCTGCTTCTTCTGCTTCTCCTGCTTCTCCTTCTGCATCTTCTTGTGCTTCTGCTTCTCCTTCTGCTGCTTCTTCTGCTTCTGTATCTCCTTCTGCTTCTCCTTCTGCTTCTTCTGCTTCTCCTTCTGCTTCTCCTTCTGTTTCTCCTTCTCCTTCTCGTTCTTCTGCTTTTACTTTTGCTTCTCCTTCTACTTCTGCTGCAACTGCTACTGCTTCTGCATCTTCTGTTTCTTCGGCTTCTCCTTCTCCTTTTGATTCTCTTTCTGCTTCTGCTTCTCCTTCAGCTTCTCATTCTGCTTCTCCAGATTCTGCTTCTTCTGCTTCTCCTGCTTCTCCTTCTGCTTCAGGTTCTGCTTCTTCTTCTTCGGATTCTTAGGCTTCTGCTTCTCCTGCTTCTGCTTCTTCTGCTTCCCCTCCTTCTCTTTCTGCTTCTCCTTCTGTTTCTGCTTCTCCTTCTGCTTCTGCTTCTTGTCCTTCTCCTGTTTCTTCTGCTTCTGCTTCTCCTGCCTCTGATTCTTCTGCTTTTCCTGCTTCTCTTTCTGCTTCTCCTTCTACTTCTGCTCCTCCTTCTGCTTCTGCTCCTTCTATTTCTTCTGTTTCTTCTTCTTCTGCTTCTCCCGCTCTGCTTCTTCTGCTTTCCTGCTTCTCGTTCTGCTTCTGTTCGTCGGCTTCTCTTTCTACTTCTCCTTCTGCTTCTTCTGATTCTGCCTCTTCTCCTCCTTCTTCTCCTTCTGCTTCTGCTTCTTCTGCTTCTCCTGCTACTCCTTCTGCATCTCCTTCTGCTTGTGCTTTTCCTTCTGCTTCTTCTTCTGCTTCTGCTTCTCCTTCTTCTGCTTCTCCGTCTGTTTCTGCTTCTTCTGTTTTTCCTGCTTCTCCTTCTGCTTTTCATTCTTCTTCCCCTTCTGTTTCTCCTTGTCGTTATTCTGCTATTCCTTCTGCTTCTCTATCTGCTTCTGCATCTTCAGATTCTTCTGCTACTGCTTCTGCTTCTTCTGTTTCTTCTGCTTCTCTTTCTGCTTCTCCTTCTGCTTTTGCTTCTCTTTCTGCTTCTGCTTCTCCTTCTGGTTCTCCTTCTTCTCCAGATTCTGCTTCTTCTGCTTCTCCTGCTTCTCCTTCTGCTTCAGGTTCTGCTTCTGCTTCTTCAGCTTCTTCTGCTTCATATTTCTGCTTCTCCTTCTGTTTCTGCTTCTCTTTCTGCTTCTGCTTCT
>NW_012314653.1:0-2116 GCF_000151885.1 Dipodomys ordii | reverse complement strand
GAAAGAGAAGCAGAAGGAATAGCAGAAGAACGAGAAGGAGAAGGAGAAACAGAAGGAGAAGAAGAAGGAGAAGCAGAAGGAGAATCAGGAAAGGCAGAAGAAGCAGAATCAGACGGAGAAGCAGAAGAAGGAGAAGGAGAAGCAGAAGCAGAAGAAGAAGCAGACGAAAAGCACAAGCAGAAGGAGATGCAGAAGGAGAAGCAGGAGAAGCAGAAGAAGCAGAAGCAGAAGGAGAGAAGAAGTAGAAGAAGCAGAATCCGAAGAAGCAGAAGCAGAAGTAGAAAGAGAAGCCGACGAAGAGAAGCAGAACGAGAAGCAGGAGAAGCAGAAGAAGCAGAATCGGGAGAAGCAGAAGAAGAAGAAACAGAAGGAGGAGAAGGAGCAGAAGCAGAAGGAGAAGGAAAAGCAGAAGGACAAGCAGAAAGAGAAGCAGGAAAAGCAGAAGAAGCAGAAGCAGGAGAAGCAGAAGCAGAAGAAACAGGAGAAGGACAAGAAGCAGAAGCAGAAGGAGAAGCAGAAACAGAAGGAGAAGCAGAAAGAGGAGGGGAAGCCGAAGAAGCAGAAGCAGGAGAAGCAGAAGCATAAGTATCCGAAGAAGCAGAAGCAAAACCTGAAGCAAAATCGGAAGCAGGAGAAGCAGAAGAAGCAGAATCTGGAGAAGCTGAAGGAAAACAGACGGAAACGCAGAAGAAACAGAAGAAGTAGTAGTAGTTGCAGCAGAAGTAGAAGGAGAAGTAGAAAGAAAAGCAAAAGAACGAGAAGGAGAAGAAGCAGAAGGAGTAATTCTAGAAAGAAAAACAAAAGAACGAGAAGGAGAAGGAGAAACAGAAGGAGAAGCAGAAGGAGAATCAGAAGGAGAAGCAGAAGAAGCAGAAGGAGAAACAGAAGCAGAAGAAGCAGAAGGAGAAGCAGAAGGAGAAACAGAAGCAGAAGAAGCAGCAGAAGGAGAAGCAGAAGCAGAAGAAGATGCAGAAGGAGAAGCAGGAGAAGCAGAAGAAGCAGAAGCAGAAGGAGAATTAGAAGTAGGAGAAGGAAGAGCCGCAGAAGAAATAGGAGAAGGAGAAGCAGAAGCAGAATGAGAAGCAGAAAGAGAAGCAGTAGAAGCAGAAGAAGCAGGAAAAGTAGAAGCAGAAGAAAGAGAAGAAGAAGAAGAAGAAGAAGAAGAAGAAGAAGAAGAAGAAGAAGAAGAAGAAGAAGAAGAAGAAGAAGAAGAAGAAGAAGGAGAAGGAGGAGGAGGAGGTGGAGGAAGAGCAGGAGGAGGAGGAGGTGGAGGAGGAGGAGGAGGAGGAGGAGAAGTAGAAGGAGAAGCAAAAGGAGTAGCAGTAGAAGCAGAAGAAGCAGAAGCAGAGAAGCAGAAGCAGAAGAAAGAGAATAAGCAAAAGAAGCAGAATCAGAGGGAGAAGCAGAAGAAGGAGAAGCAGAAGCAGAAGAAGCAGCAGAAGGAGAAGCAGAAGCAGAAGAAGATGCATAAGGAGAAGCAGGAGAAGCAGAAGAAGCACAAGCAGAAGGAGAAACAGAAGTAGGAGAAGGAGAAGGAGAAGGAAGGGCAGCAGAAGTAATAGGAGAAGCAGAAGGAGAAGCAGAAGCAGAATGAGAAGCAAAAAGAGAAGCAGTACAAGCAGAAGAAGCAGGAAAAGCAGAAGCAGAAGAAAGAGAAGAAGAAGAAGAAGAAGAAGAAGAAGAAGAAGAAGAAGAAGAAGAAGAAGAAGAAGAAGAAGAAGAAGAAGAAGAAGAAGAAGAAGAAGAAGAAGAAGAAGATGAAGAAGCATAAGTAGAAGCATCAGGAGAAGCAGTAGAAGCAGAAGAAGCAGAAGAAGCAGAAGCAGGAGAAGCAGAAGCAGTAGAAAAAGAATAAGCATAAGAAGAAGAATCAGAGGGAGAAGCAGAAGAAGGAGAAGGAGCAGCAGAAAGAGAAGTAGAAGGAGAATCAGAAGGAGAAGCAGAAGAAGGAGTAGCAGAAGAGAGCAGCAGGAGAAGCAGAGCAGAGAGATGCAGACGAGAAGCAGAGAGCAGAGAGCAGAGCAGAGAGAGCAGAGTAGAGAAGAGAGAGAAGAGGCAGCAGAGCAATAGAGAGCAGAGCAGATGAGAAGCAGAGAGAAGCAGTAGAAGCAGAAGA
>NW_012314652.1:0-2116 GCF_000151885.1 Dipodomys ordii | reverse complement strand
TCAGCAGAGGAGAGCAGAAAGAGAAGCAGGAAAAGCAGAAGAAGCAGAAGCATGGAGAAGCAGAAGCAGAAGAAACAGGAGAAGGCCAAGAAGCAGAAGCAATAGGAGAAGCAGAAACAGAAGGAGAAGCAGAAAGAAAAGGAGGGGAAGCAGAAGAAGCAGAAGCAGGAGAAGCAGAAGCAGAAGAATCCGAAGAAGCAGAAGCAGAACCTGAAGCAGAAGGAGAAGCAGGAGAAGCAGGAGAAGCAGAAGAAGCAGAATCTGGAGAAGCAGAATGTCAAGCTGAAGGAGAAGCAGAAGCAGAGAGAGAATCAAAAGCAGAAGGAGAAGCAGAAGAAACAGAAGAAGCAGAAGCAGTAGCAGTTGCAGCAGAAGCAGAAGGAGAAGCAGAAGGAAAAGCAGAAGCACGAGAAGGAGTAGGAGAAACAGAAGCAGAAGCAGAAGGAGAAGCAGGAGCAAAAGCAGAAGGAGAAGCAGAAGGAGAAGCAGAAGAAACAGAAGAAGCAGAGGGAGTAGCAGAAGAAGCAGAAGATGCAGAAGCAGAAGGAGAAGCAGAAGGAAAAGCAGAGAACGAGAAGAAGGAGAAGGAGAAACAGAAGGAGAAGCAGAAGAAGGAGTAGGAGAAGGAAAAGCAACAGGAGAAGCAGAAAGAGCAGCAGAAGGAGAAGCAGGAGAAGCAGAAACAGGAGAAGCATAAGCAGAAGAAACAGGAGAAGGACAAGAAGCAGAAGCAGAAGGAGAAGCTGAAACAGAAGAAGAAGCAGAAAGAGAAGGAGGGGAAGCAGAAGAAGCAGAAGCAGGAGAAGCAGAAGCATAAGAATCCGAAGAAGAAGAAGCAGAACCTGAAGCAGAAGAAGCAGGAGAAGCAGTAGAAGCAGAATCTGGAGAAGCAGAATGACAAGCAGAAGGAGAAGCAGAAGCAGAAAGAGAATCAAAAGCAGAAGGGGAAGCAGAAGATTCAGAAGAATTAGAAGCAGGAGCAGTTGTAGTAGAAGCAGAAGGAGAAGCAGAAGGAAAAGCTGAAGAATGAGGAGAAGGAGAAACAGAAGGAGAAGCAAAAGGAGAAGCAGAAAGAGAAGCAGATAAAGCAGAAGAAGAAGAAGCAGAAGGAGAAGCATAAGGAGAAGCAGAAGAAGGACAAGGAAAAGCAGAAGCAGAAGAAGATGCAGAAGGAGAAGCAGGAGAAGCAGAAGAAGCAGAAGCAGAAGGAGAAGCAGGAAAAGCAGAAGAAGCAGAAGCAAAAGGAGAAGCAAAAGAAGGAGAAGGAGAAGCAGAGGCTGAAGAAGAAGCATAAGCACAAGCACAAGCAGAAGGAGATGCAGAAGGAGAAGCAGGAGAAGCAGAAGAAGCAGAAGCTGAAGGAGAAACAGAAGTAGGAGAAGGAGGAGAAGTAGAAGCAGAAGGACAAGCAGAAGCGGAATGAGAAGCAGAAAGAGAAGAAAGAGAAGCAGGAGAAGCACAAGATGCAGAAGCAGGAGAAGCCGCAAGAGAAGAAGCACAAGAAGCAGAAACAGAAGCAGAAGTAGAAGCAGAAGGAGAAGCAGCAGAAGAAGTAGAACCAGAAATTCAGGCAGGAGAAACAGAAGAAGCAGAAGCAGAAGGAGAAGCAAAAAGAGAAGCAGAAGGAGAAGTAGAAGAAGCAGCAGAAGGAGAAGCAGCAGAAGAAGCAGAAAAACAAGCAGGAGAAGCAGAAGCAGAAAGAGAAGTAGAAGCAGAAGAAGCAGAAGAAGCAGAAGCAGAAGAAGAAGCAGTAGAAGCATGAGAAGCAGAAGCAGGAGAAGCAGAAGCAGAAGCAGAAGAAAAAAAGAAGCATAAGAAGCAGACGCCGAAGCAGAGGGAGAAAAAGAAGAAGGAGAAGGAGCAGCAGAAGTTGAAGCAGAAGGAGATGCAGATGCAGAAAGAGAAGCAGAAACAGAAGGAGAAGGAGAAGGAGAAGTTGGAGAATCAGAAGAAGCAGAAGCAGAAAGAGAAGCAGAAGAAGAAAAAGGAGAAGCAGAAGCAGAAGGACAAGCAGGAGAAGCAGAAGAAGCAGAAGCGGGAGAAGCAGCAGCAGAAGAAGAAACAGAAGAAGGAGAAGGAGCAGAAGGAGAAGCATAAGCAGAAGGAGAAGCAGAAA
>NW_012314651.1:0-2117 GCF_000151885.1 Dipodomys ordii | reverse complement strand
TTGACTGGCAAGTCGAGAGGAAAAGGAGGGAGGGAGTGCGGGCGGGCGGGCGGGCGGGAGAGAGAATTCAAACGAGAGAGAGAGAGAGACAGACAGACAGACAGACAGACAGACAGACAGACAGAGACAAAGAGAGACACAGAGAGAGAAATAGAGAAACAGAAACAGAGAGACAAGAGACAGAGACGTGGTGAATTGGTCCGGCTAGACTACATACATGCTCTGTCGCGTCCGATTTTTGAGTTTCCTCAAAGATGCACGCACCCACACACACAGATACACTGAGATGCCCTCTGCCCCCTCTTCTCTCTTCTCCAATTCCCCCGCCCCCTTCCCCCTCCCCCCCCCGGTCAGGCACCAGAAATGAGATCCCTCCCCTTCGCCTATTGCGTCAATTACAAACAAAAGGCAGCGTGAGATTCAAGCAAATTTGTTTTATTTTGTTCCGAGGGTAGGGTTGTGGATTTTGGTGCGGGGGGGGGGTCGGAGGTCGTGGTCGTGGTGGAGTAATCGCCTGCGGGGGTGGGGGGGTGAGGATGGACGGTTACGCCACCTGCATGGATGGCTCGCGTTCCCCTCTGGCTGTCTGGTTGCCGCTGAGTGCTTCAGATATCACCATCCGGTCAGGAAGCAGGGGCTGGAAGATAAAGAGATATTAAAGAGATAATTAGGAGCAGGACTCCAGGGAAGCCCGAAGGCGGGGGGGGAGAATGGTGGAGAGGAGGGGAGACGGATCTATCCAGGGAACGAGCGACTCCTCCCCCTCCCCCTCCGCAACACGTCGGCTGGCGGTCGAAACCCGCCCTCCCCCCTCCCCGTCGTCATGGCTACGACAGAGGAAAAGCAAATGATGATAATAATGAATCATAACAACCTATATGTATGTGTATGTCAGAACTCTCACTCCCCACTGCCGGGTAGGTGAGGACTGACTGACTGAGTGAGTGACTGACCCGACCCGTGTTTTGCCCCTCCCGCCGCCCCATCCACCTTGTCGACGGCGAACGCGTGCCATCTAGTGGTGGTTTTGTGAATTGCAGTTTTCTCTCATGAAATGCATGGGGGAAAAAAAAGAACAAACAAACCACGCACTGACTGACTGAGAAAACCGGCCCAGGCTGGCTGGCCCCGAGAGAGACTGCCTTCTTTTCAGAGAAGGGGTGGGGTGGGGATGATGATGTGCCTCGTTGGAGTATGGGGCCCATGCATAGGCAGGCAGGCAGGCAGGCAGGCTCGGAGTGGGACCGTTGTGTGTTGGAGCGCCAGTACAGTAGCTCAAGCCCCAGGATTGACTGGCAAGTCGAGAGGAAAAGGAGGGAGGGAGTGCGGGCGGGCGGGCGGGCGGGAGAGAGAATTCAAACGAGAGAGAGAGACAGACAGACAGACAGACAGACAGACAGACAGAGACAAAGAGAGACACAGAGAGAAATAGAGAAACAGAAACAGAGAGACAAGAGACAGAGACGTGGTGAATTGGTCCGGCTGGACTACATACATGCTCTGTCGCGTCCGATCTTTGAGTTTCCTCAAAGATGCACGCACGCACACACACAGATACACTGAGATGCCCTCTGCCCCCTTTTCTCTCCTCTCCAATTCCCCCGCCCCCTCCCCCCTCCCCCCCCGTCAGGCATCAGAAATGAGATCCCTCCCCTTCGCCTATTGCGTCAATTACAAACAAAAGGCAGCGTGAGATTCAAGCAAATTTGTTTTATTTTGTTCCGAGGGTAGGGTTGTGGATTTTGGTGCGGGGGGGGGGGTCGGAGGTCGTGGTCGTGGTCGAGTAATCGCCTGCGGGGGGGGGTGAGGATGGACGGTTACGCCACCTGCATGGATGGCTCGCGTTCCCCTCTGGCTGTCTGGTTGCCGCTGAGTGCTTCAGATATCACCATCCGGTCAGGAAGCAGGGGCTGGAAGATAAAGAGATATTAAAGAGATAATTAGGAGCAGGACTCCAGGGAAGCCCGAAGGCGGGGGGGGTCGGGGGGTGGTGGGAGGTAGAGAAAATGCAACTTACACCATTTACATACATGTGATGAATCGAGTTACTCTACGACAAATTGTACACCATTTAACTGGTCTGTCTATATTGCCCTTTGCTTTTCTGATTCCCCTGT
>NW_012314650.1:0-2117 GCF_000151885.1 Dipodomys ordii | reverse complement strand
CTGTGTACTCTGTTGTGTCCAGCTGTGTCCCTGCTGTTTCCCGCTGTGTCCCGCTGTGTCCTCGCTGTGTCCCCCGCTGTGTCCCTTTGTGTCCCCAGCTGTGTACCCCGCTGTGTCCCGCTGTGTCCCCGCTGTATCGACGCTGTGTCCCGCTGGGTCCCGCTGGGTCCTCCCTGTGTTCCCCGCTGTGTCCTGCTGTGTCCCCCGCTGTGTCCCGCTGTGTCTACTGCTGTGTCCCCGCTGTGTCCCGCTGTGTCTCGCTGTGTCCCGCTGTGTCCTCGCTGTGTCCGCCGCTGTGTTCTGCTGTGTCCTCGCTGTGTCCCCCGCTGTGTCCCGTTGTGTCCCCAGCTGTGTACCCCGCTGTGTCCCGCTGTGTTCCCGCTGTATCCACGCTGTGTCCCGCTGGCTCCTGCTGTGTCTTCGCTGTGTTCCCTGCTGTGTCCCGCTGTGTACCCCTCTGTGTCCCCCGCTGTGTCCCGCTGTGTCACGCTGTGTACTGCTGTGTCTCCCGCTGAGTCCCGCTGTGTCCCCGCTGTGTCCCAATGTGTCCTCGCTGTGTCCACCGCTGTGTCTCGCTGTGTCGCCCGTTTGTCCCCCGTGTGTCCCGTTGTGTCCCGCTGTGTCCTCGCTGTGTCCCCAGCTGTGTACCCCGCTGTGTCCCCTCAGTGTCCCCGCTGTGTCCCGCTGTGTCACAATGTGTCCCATGGTGTCCCGCTTTGTCCCCCGCTGTGACCCCGCTGAGTCCCCTCTGTGTCACCGCTGTGTCCTGCTGTGTCCTCGCTGTGTCCCCCGCTGTGTCCCGTTGTGTCCCCAGCTGTGTACCCTGCTGGGTCCCTGCAGTGTCCCTGCTGTGTCCCGCTGTGTCACAATGTGTCCCATGGTGTCCCGCTTTGTCCCTTGCTGTGACCCCGCTGAGTCCACTCTGTGTCGCCGCTGTCTCCCGCTGTATCCCGCTGTGCCCTCGCTGTGTCCCCCGCTGTGTCCCCACTGTGTCCCAAGCTGTGTCCCGCTGTGTCCCGCTGTGTCCTCGCTGTGTCCTCGCTGTATCCCCCGCTATGTTCCCGCAGTGTCCCCACTGTGTCCCGCTGTGTCCTCGCTGTGTCCCCCGCTGTGTGCCGCTGTGTCCCCAGCTGTGTACCCCACTGTGTCCCTCTGTGTCCCCGCTGTATCGACGCTGTGTCCCGCTGTGTCCCGCTGTGTCCTCGCTGTGTTCCCTGCTGTGTCCCGCTGTGTACCCCTCTGTGTCACCTGCTGTGTCCTGCTGAGTCCCGCTGTGTCCCCGCTGTGTCCCAATGTGTCCTCGCTGAGTCCCCCGCTATGTCTGGCTGTGTCCCTCCTGTGTCTCCCACTGTGTCCCGCTGTGTCCCGTTGTGTCCTCGCTGTGTTCCCCGCTGTGTCCCGCTGTGTCCCCCGCTGTGTCCCCCGCTGTGTCCTCGCTGTGTCCCCCGCTCTGTCCCTTTGTGTCCTCGCTGGGTCCCCCGCTGTGTCCCACTTTGTCCCCCGCTCTCTCCCGCTGAGTCCCGCTGTGTCCCGCTCTGTCCCTGCTGTGTCCCGCTGTGTCCCCGCTTTGTGCCCGTGGTGTCCTGCTGTGTACTCCGTTGTGTCAGGCTGTGTCACTGCTGTGTCACGCTGTGTCCCCTCTCTGTCTCTGCTGTCCCCAGCTGTGTCCCCCGCTGTGTCCCGCTGTGTCCCGCTGTGTCCCCCGCTCTGTCCCGCTGTGTCCCCGCAGTGTCCCCGCTGTGTCCCGTTGTGTCGCCGCTGTGTCCTGCTGTATCTTCGCTGTGTCCCCCGCTGTCTCCCACTTTGTCCCACGCTGTGTCCCACTCTGTCCTCGCTGTGTCGCCCGCTGTGTCCCACTTTGTCTCCGCTGTGTCCCAAGCTGTGTCCTACTGTGTCCCGCTGTGTACCCAGCTGTGTCCAGCTATGTTCCCGCAGTGTCCCCGCTGTTTCCCGCTGTGTCCCGCTTTGTCCTCGCTGTGTCCCCCGCTGTGTCCCGTTGTGTCCCCAGCTGTGTACCCCTCTGTGTCCCGCTGTGTCTCCACTGTGTGCCCGCTGTGTCCGCTGTGTACTCTGTTGTGCTCAGCTGTGTCACTTCTGTGTCCCGCTGTGTCCTCGCT
>NW_012314649.1:0-2117 GCF_000151885.1 Dipodomys ordii | reverse complement strand
CAGCAGGAACACAGCGGGGACACAGCGGGGACAGAGCAGGACACATCGGGACACAGCGGGACACAACAGGGGACACAGCGAGGACACAGCGGGACTCAGCGGGGGACACAGCGAGGACACAGCGGGGGACACAGTGGGGGACACAGCGGGACACAGCGGGGAACACAGCGAGACTCAGCGGGGGACACAGCGGGGGACAAAGCGGTACACCACGGGACACAGTGGGACACAGCGGGACACAGCGGGGGACAAAGCGAGGACACAGCGGGACCCAGAGGGGACACAGCGGTGACCCTGCGGGGACACAGCGAGACACAGCGGGGGACACAGCGGGGACAAAGCGGGACACAGTGGGGGACACAGCGGGACACAGCTGGGAACACAGCGAGGACACAGCGGGACCCAGCGGGACACAGCGTCGATACAGCGGGGACACAGCGTTACACAGCGTGGTAAACAGCTGTGGACACAACGGGACACAGTGGGGGCACAGCGGGACACAGCGGGACACAGTGGGACACAGCGGGGACAAAGCATGAGACACAGCGGGGGACAGAGCGGAAGACAGCGGGGGACAAAGCGAGGACACAGCGGGACACAGCGGTGACACAGCGGGGACTCAGCGGGGGACACAGCGAGGACACAGTGGGACCCCGCAGGACACATCGTCGATACAGCGCGGACACAGCGGGACACAACGGGGTACACAGCTGGGGAAACAACCGGTCAAAGCGGGGTAAAGAGCGCAGACACAACGGAACACAGCGGGGGACACAGCGAGGACACAGCGGGACACAGCAAGACACAGCGGGACACAGCGGGGACACAGCAGTAGACACAGCGGGACACAGCGGGGGACACAGTGGGACACAGCGGGGAACACAGCGAGAACACAGCGGGGTACACAGCTGGGGACACATCGAGACACAGCGGGGGACACAGCGAGGACACAGCGGGACACAGCGGGACACAGCGGAGACACTGCGGGAACATAGTGGGACACAGCGGGGGACACAGCGGGACACAGCGGGACACAGCTTGGGACACTTCGGGGACACAGCGGAACACAGCGGGACACAGCGTGGGACAAAGCAGGAGACAGCGGGGGACACAGCGTGGACACAGCAGGACACAGCGGCGACACAAAGGGGACTCAGCGGGGGTCACAGCGGGGGACAAAGCGGGACACCATGGGACACAGTGTGACACAGCGGGACACTGCGGGGACACTGCGGGGACACAGAGGGACAAAGCAGGGGACACAACGGGACACAGCGGTGACACAGCGGGGGACACAGCGGGGGACAGCGGAGACAGAGAGGAGACACAGCGAGACACAACGGTGACACAGCTGGACACAACGGAGTACACAGCGGGTCACAGCGGGCACACAGCGGGGACACAGCGGGACACAGCAAGGACAGAGCGGGACACAGAGACGACACAGAGGGAATAGGCGGGGGACACAGCGGGACAAAGCTTTAAGACACAGCGGTACACAGCGAGACACAGCGGGACACAGTGGGGACACAGCAGTAGACACAGCGGGACAAAGCGGGGGATACAACGGAACACAGCGGGGAACAAAGGGAGGACACAGCGGGACCCAGCGGGACACAGCGTCGATACAGCGGGAACATAGCGGGACACAGCGGGGGACAGCGGAGACAGAGAGGGGACACAGCGGGACACAGCGGTGACACAGCTGGAAACAACGGAGTTCACAGCGGGACACAGCAGGCACTCTGCGGGGACACAACAGGACACAGGGGGCCACAGCAGGGACAGAGCGGGACACAGAGGGACACAGCGGGAGACACAGCGGGACACAGCGGGGGACTCAGCGAGGACACAGCGGGACACAGCGGGGAACACAGTTAGGACACAGCGGGGGACACAGCGGGACACAGCGGGGACACTGCGGGAACATAGCGGGACACAGCTGGGGACACAGCGGGACACAGCGGGACACAGCTTGGGACACAGAGGGGACATAGCGTGACACAGCGGGACACAGCGTGGGACAAAGCGGGAGACAGCGGGGGACACAGCGAGGACTCAGCAGGACACAGCGGCGACACAAAGGGGACTCAGCGGTGGACACAGCGGGGGACAAA
>NW_012314648.1:0-2117 GCF_000151885.1 Dipodomys ordii | reverse complement strand
TCAGTCCGCTGTGTCCTCGCTGTGTCCCACGCTGTGTTCCGCTGTGTCCTTGCTGTGTCCCCCGCTGTGTCCCGCTTTTTCCCCCCTTTGTCCGCCGCTGTGTCCCGCTGTATCCCCCGCTGTGTCCCGCTGTGTCCCCAGCTGTGTCCCCGCTGTGCCCTGCTGTGTTCCGCTGTGTCCCCCTGTGTCCTCGCAGTGTATCCTGCAGTGCCCCGCTGTCTCCTTGCTGTGTCCCCCGCAGTGTCCCGCTGTGTCTACTGCTGTGTCCCGCTGTGTCTTGCTGTGTCCTCGCTGTGTCCCACGCTGTGTTCCGCTGTGTCCTTGCTGTGTCCCCCGATGTGTCCCTTTGTGTCCCCAGCTGTGTAACCTGCAGTGTCCCGCTGTGTCCCCGCTGTGTCGTCGCTGTGTTCCCCACTGTGTCCCGCTGTGTACCCTTCTGTGTCCCCCTCTGTGTCCCGCTGTGTCCCCCGCTGTGACCCTCTGTGTCCCTCTGTGTCCCTCTGTGTACTGCTGTGTCCCGCGCTGAGTTCCACTGTGGCCCCGCTGTGTCACGCTTTGTCCCACCTGTGTCCCCAGCTGTGTCCCGCTGTGTCCCCCGTTGTGTCCCTGTTGTGTCCCTGCTGTGTCCCATGCTGTGTCCCCCGCTGTGTCCCGTTGTGTCCCCCGCTGGGTCCCGCTGTGTCCACTGCTATGTCCCCGTTGTGTCCCGCTGTTTCCCCCTCTATGTCCCGCTGTGTCCTCGCTGTGTCCCCTGCTGTGTCCCGCTGTGTCCTCGCTGTGTCCCCCGCTGTGTCCCGCTGTGTCCCTGCTGGGACCCGCTGTGTCCCGCTGTGTCCCCGCTGTGTCCCGCTGTGTACCCCGCTGTGTCCAGCTTTGTCCCCGTTGTGTCTCGCTGTGTCCCACGCTCTGTCCCCCACTGTGTTCCGCTGTGTCCCCCGCTGTGTCTCGCTGTGTCCCACGCTGTGTCCCGCTGTGTCCCCACAGGGTCACCGCTGTTTCCCACTGTGTCCCGCTGTGTTCCGTAGTGTCCCGCATTGTCCCCCGCTGTGTCCCCCACTGACTCCCCGCTCTGTTCCCCGCTGTGTCTCACGCTTTGCCCCGCTGTGTCCCACTGTGTCCCGCTGTGTCCCGCTGTGTCCCCCACTGTGTCCCTTTGTTTCCCCAGCTGTGTACCCCGCTGTGTAACGCTGTGTCCCCGCTGTATCGACGCTGTATCCCGTTGGGTCCCGCTGTGTCCCGCTGTGTCCCCCACTGTGTCCCTTTGTTTCCCCAGCTGTGTACCCCGCTGTGTAACGCTGTGTCCCCGCTGTATTGCCGCTGTGTCCCGCTGGGTCCCGCTGTGTCCTCGCTGTGTTTCCTGTTGTATCTGATGTGTCACCCGCTGTGTCCCCCGCTGTGTCCTGCTGTGTCCCCCGCTGTGTCCCGTTGTGTCCCGCTGTGTCCCTCGCTGTGTCCCTGCTGTGTCCCTGCTGTGTCCCCACTGTGTCCCGCTGTGTCCCGCTGTGGCCTCGCTTTGTCCCACGCTGTGTTCCGCTGTGTCCTCGCTGTGTCACCTGCTGTGTCCCGTTGTGTCCCCAGCTGTGTTCCCCGCTGTGTCCCGCTGTGTACCCCTCTCTGTCCCCCACTGTGTCCCACTGTGTCCCCCGCTGTGACAAGCTGTGTCCCGCTGTGTACTTCTGTGTCCCCCGCTGAGTTTCACTGTGTCCCCGCTGTGTCCCCATGTGTCCTCGCTGTGTCACGCTCTTTCCCGCTCTGTCCCCGCTGTGTCCCGCTGTGTCCTCGCTGTGTTTCCCACTGTGTCCCGCTGTGTATCCCACTGTGTCCCCCTCTGTGTCCAGCTGTGTCCCCGCTGTGTCCCGCTGTGTCCCCCACTGTGTCCCTGCTGTGTCCCTGCTGTGTCCAGCTGTGTACTGCTCTGTCACCGCTGAGTCCCACTGTGTTCCAGCTCTGTCCCGCTGTGTCCCCGCTGTATCGACGCTGTGTCCCGCTGGGTCCCGCTGTGTCCTCGCTGTGTTCCCCGCTGTGTCCCGCTGTTTACCCCTCTGTGTCCCACGCTGTGTCCCGCTGTGTCCCGCTGTGTCCCTGCAAAACCCCGCTGTGTCCCCCACTGTGTCCCT
>NW_012314647.1:0-2117 GCF_000151885.1 Dipodomys ordii | reverse complement strand
ACAGCGTCGATACAGCGGGAACATAGGGGGACACAGCGGGACACAGCGGGACACAGCAGGACACAGCGGGGACAAAGCAGGAGACACAGCGGGACGCAGCAGGGACACAGCGGGACACAGCGGGACACAGCGGTCACAGCGGGGGACACAGCGAGGACACAGCGGAACACAGCCTGGACACAGCGGGGACACAGCGGGACACAGAGGGGGCACAGCAGGGACACAGCATTGGTCACAGCGGGACACAGCGGGGGACAGAGCGGGACACAGCATTGGTCACAGCGGGACACAGCGGGGGACAGAGCGGGACACAGCGGGGAACACAGCAGGGGACACAGCGGGACACAGCGGGGGACACAGCTGGACCCAGCAGGGGACACACGGGACTCAGCGGGGGACACAGAGGGAAACAGAGGGACACAGCGAGGACAACGCGGGGGACACAGCGGGGACACAGCAGGAAACAGCGGTGGACAAAGCGGTAGACATCGGGGGACACAGCGGGGACACAGCGGGACACAGCGGGGACACAGCGAGACACAGTGGGACACAGCGTGGACAATGCGGGAACATAGCGGGATACAGCAGGGTACACAGCGGGACACAGCGGGACACAGCGGGGGACACAGTGGGACAAAGCAGGGGACACAGCGAGGACACAGCGGAACACAGAGGGACATATTGTGGAACAAAGCGGGAGACTGCGGGGGACACAGTGGGGGACAAAGCGCGACACCAAGGGACACAGTGAGACAAGGCAGGGGACAGAGAGGGGGACACAGCGGGACACAGATGGGAACACAGCGAGGACACAGCGGGACCCAGGGGGACATAGCTTTGATACAGCGGGGACACAGCGGGACACAACGGGGACAAAGTTGGGGATACAGTGGGGGACAGAGCAGGACACAGCGGGACACAGCGGGACACAGAGGAGGACAGAGCGGCACACTGAGGGGGACACAGAGGGGTACACAGCGGGACACAGCGGGGAACACAGCAAAGACACAGCTGGGACACAGCGGGACACAGCGTGTTACACAGCTGGGGACACAGGGACGACACAGCGGGACACAGCGGCGACACAGCGGGGACTCACGGGGGACACAGCGAGGGACAAAGCGGGACACCACGGAACACAGCGGGACACAGCGGGACACAGCGTGGACAATGCGGGAACATAGCGGGTCACAGCGGGGTACACAGCGGGACATAGCGGGACACAGCGGCGGACACAGTGGGACACAGTGGGGGACACAGCGAGGACACAGCGGAACACAGCGTGAGACACGTGAGGACACAGCGGGACACAGTGGGGGATACAGCGGGACACAGCGGGGGACACAGGGAGGACACAGCGGGACACAGTGGGGACATAGCGGGGACTCAGCGGGGGCACAGCAAGGGACAAAGCGGACACCATGGAACACAGCGGGACACAGCGGGACAGAGCGGGGACACTGCGGGGACACAGCGTGACACAGCGGGGGACACAGCGGGGACACAGTGGGGACAGAGGGGTGACACTGCGGGGGATACAGCGGGACACAGCAAGACACAGAGGGGTCACAGCAGTGGACACAGCGGGACACATCGGGACACAGTGGGGGACACAGCGGGACACAGCGGGGACACAGCTGGACACAGTGTGGTACACAGCAGGACAAAGCGGGGACACAGCCTGGGCACAGCGGGGACACAGCGGGACACAGCAGGGACACAGCAGGGACACAGCAATGGTCACAGCGGGACACAGCGGGGGACAGAGAGGGACACAGCATTGTTCACAGCGGGACACAGCGGGGGATAGAGCGGGACACAGCGGGGGACACAGCAGGGGACACAGCGGGACACAGCGGGGGCACAGCTGGACCCAGCAGGGGACACAGCAGGACACAGCGTGGGACACAGCGGGACACAGCGGGGGACACAGAGGGAAACAGTGGGGACTCAGCGGGGAACACAGCGGAGGACACAGCGGGGCACAGCGCGGGACACAGCAGGGGACACAGCGTGACACAACGGGGGACAAAGCAGGACACAGCGCGGGACACAGCAGGGGAAATAGCGTGAGACAGCGGGGGACACAGCGGGACAGAGCGGGACACAGGGGGACA
>NW_012314646.1:0-2117 GCF_000151885.1 Dipodomys ordii | reverse complement strand
GCTGGGGACACAGTGGGGGACAAAGCGGGACACCACGGAACACAGCGGGACACAGCGCGAAACAGCGGTGACCCTTCGGGGACACAGCGGGACACAGCGGGGGACACAGCGGGACACAGCGGGTGACACAGCAGAACACAGTGGGGGACACAGCGAGGACACAGTGGGATACAGCAAGACACAGCATCGAAACAGCCGGGACACAGCGGTACACAGCTGGGTACACAGCTGGGGACACAACGGGACACAGCGGGGGACACAGCGAGGACACAGTGGGACACAGCAGGACACAGCGGGGACACTGCGGGAACATAGCGGGACACAGCGGGGTACACAGCGGGACACAGCGGGACACAGCTTGGGACACAGCGGGGAAACAGCGGGACACAGCGGGGGACACAGCTAGGACACAGCGGGACACAGCGGGACACAGTGGGGACACAAAGGGGACTCAGCAGGGGAAACAGCGGGGGAAAAAGCGGGACACCATGGGACACAGTGTGACAGAGCAGGACACAGAGGGAACACTGCGTCGACACAGCGGGACAAAGCGGGGGACACAGCGGGACACAGCGGGACACAGCGGGGGACACAGCGGGGGACAGTGGAGACAAAGAGAGGACACAGCGGGACACAGTGGTGACACAGCTGGACACAACGGAATACACAGCGGGACACAGCGGGCACAAAGCGGGGACAGAGCAGGACACAGCGGGACACAGCGGGACATATAGCGGGGGACACAGCGGGACACAGAGGGGGACACAGTGAGGACACAGTGAGACACAGCGGGGACACAGCGAGCACACAGCGGTGACACAGCTGGACACAACGAAGTACACAGCGGGACACAACGGGCACACAGCGGGGACACAGCGGGACACAGCGGGGAACACAGGAAAGACACAGCAGGACACAGCGTCGATACAGCGGGGACACAGCGCGACACAGCGGGGTACACACCTGTGGACACAACGGGACACAGTGGGGGACACAGCGAGGACACAACAGGACACAGCGGGGACACAACAGGACACAGCGGGACACAGCGGGACACAGCGGGGGACACAGCGGGGGACAGCAGAGACAGAGAGGGGACACAGCGAGATGCAGCGTTGACACAGCCTGACACAAAGGAGTACACAGCGAGGACACAGAAGGGACAGAGCGGGACACAATGGGACACAGCGGGACACAGCGGGGGACACAGCGGGACACAGCTAGACACAACGGAGTACACAGCGGGACACAGCGGGCACAAAGCGGGGGACACAGCGGGACACAGCGGGACACAGCGGGGGACACAGTGGGGGACACAGCGGGACACAGCGGGGAACACAGCGAGGACACAGCGGGACAAAGAGAGACAAAGCGGGGGACACAGGGTGGACACAGCGGGACTCATTGGGGGACACAGCAGTACACAGCGGGACACAGTGGGACACAGCGGGGGACACAGAGGGGTACAGAGCGGTACACAGCGAGGACACAGCGGGACACAGCGTTGAGACAGCGGGGACACAGCGGGACACAACGGGGTACACAGCTGGGGACACAACGGCATACAGGGGGGGACACAGCGAGGAAACAGCTAAACACAAGGGGGGACACAGCAAGGACACAGCCGAACATAGCGTGGGACACAGCGAGGAAACAGCGGGACACAGCTAGGGACAAATTGGGGAACAGCGGGGGACAGAGCAAAGACACAGCAGGACACCATGGGACACAGTGTGACACAGCGGGACACAGTGGGGGACCCATCCAGGACACAGCGGGATATATTGGGGGACACAGAGAGGACACAGCGGGGGACACAGCGGGGGACACAGCGGGACACAGCGGGGAACACTGCGAGGACACAGCGGGACCCAGCGTCGATACAGCGGGGACACAGCGTTACACTGCGTGGTACACAGCTGTGGAAACAACGTGAGAAAGCGTGAGACACAGCGGGTGACAGATCGGGAGACAGAGTGGGACACAGCGAGGACACAATGGGACTCAGCGGTGACAAAGCGGGGGGATACTTTAGGGACATAGCGGGGTACTCTTAGGTTTATATTGCTTGTCTCTTTGTGTATTCTTTGGGGGACACATTTGGGACTCTGTGTGAC
>NW_012314645.1:0-2117 GCF_000151885.1 Dipodomys ordii | reverse complement strand
CAGCGGGACACAGCGGGGAACACAGCGAGGACACAGCTGGGGACACAGCTGGGGACACAGCTGGGGACACAGCGGAACACATCGGGACACAGCAGGGGACACAGGGGGGACACAGCGGGGACACAGCAGGACTCAGCGCGACACAGCGTCGATACAGCGGGGACACAGCGGGACACAGTGGGGTACACAGCTGGGGACACAAAGGGACACATCGGGGAACAGAGGAAACACACAGTGGAACACGGCGTGGGACACAGCGAGGACACAGCGGGACACAGCGGGACACAGCGGGGTACACAGCTGGGGACACAACAGGACACAGCAGGGGACACAGCGAGGACACAGCGGAACTCAGCGTGGGACACAGCGAGGACACAGCGGGACACAGCGGGACACAGCGGGGACACAGCAGGGACACAGCGGGGGACACAGCCAAACACAACGGGACACAGCGGGGGGCACAGTGGGGGACACAGTGGGACACAACAGGGAACACAGCTAGGACCCAGCGGGACCCAGCAGGACACAAGGTCGATACAGCTGGGACACAGTGTTACACAGCGGGTTACAAAGCTGGGGAAACAAAGGGACACAGTGGGGGACACATAGGGACACAGCGGGACACAGTGGGACACAGCGGGACACAGCGGGGACACAGCGGGGACACAGCGGGACTCAGCAGGGGACACAGCGAGGACACAGCGGGACACAGCGGGGGACACAGCGAGGACACAGCGGGACTCAGCGGGGGACACAGCGTGACACAGCAGGACAAAGCGGGACACAGTTGGACACAGCGGGGACACAGCAAGGACACAGCGGGGGACAAAGAGGAACACAGCGGGACACAGTGGGGGACAAAGCGGAACACAGTGGGACACAGTTGGGGACACAGCGGGACACAGCGGGGGACACAGCGGGCGACACAGCGGGACACAGCAGGGAACACAGCGAGGACACAGCGGGACACAGCTTCGGTACAGTGGGGACACAGCAGTAGACACAGCGGGACACAGCGGGACACAGCGGGGACACAGCGGGACACAGAGGGGGACACAGAGGGGTACACAGCGGGACACAGTGGGGAACACAGGGAGGACACAGCGGGACCCAGCGGGACACAGCGTCGATACAGCGGGGACACAGCAGGGGACACAGCAGGTCACAGCGGGGGACACAGCGAGGACACAGCGGACACAGCGGGACACAGCGTCGATACAGCGGGGACACAGCGGGAAACAGCGTGGTACACAGCTGGGGACACAACGGGACACAGCAGGGGACACAGCGAGGAAACAGCGGAACCCAGCCTGGGACACAGCGAGGACACAGCGGGGCACAGCGGGACACAGCGGCGACACAGCAGGGACACAGCAGGGACACAGCGGGGGACACAGCGGGACACAATGGGACACAACGGGGGACACAGAAGGACACAGCGGGGGACACAGCGGGGGACACAGCGGGACACAATGGGGACACAATGGGGAACACAACGAGGACACAGCGGGACCCAGCGGGACACAGCGTCGATACAGCGGGGACACAGCGTTACACAGCGGGTTTACACAGCTGGGGACACAAAGGGACACAGTGGGGGACAAATTGGGACACAGCGGGACACAGTGGGACACAGACAGGACAAAGCGTGAGACACAGCGGGGGACAGAGCGGGAGACAGCAGGGGTCACAGCGAGGACACAGCGGGGCAGAGCGGGGACACAGCGGTGGACAAAGCGGAACACCACGGAACACAGCTGGACACAGCGGGAAACAGCTGTGACCCTGTGGGGACACAGCGGGACACAGCGGGGGACACAGCGGGACACATCAGGACAGAGCTGGGGACACAGCGGAACACAGTGGGGGACAGAGCGTGGGACACAGCGAGACACAGCAGGGACAAAGCTGGACACAGCGGGGTATACACAGCGGGACACAGCGGGGCCACAGCGGGGACACACCGGGAAACTGAGGGTCACAGCCCGGACACAGCGGGACACAACGGGAACACAGCGAGGACACAGCAGGAGAAGCGCGGGGAAAAGCGGGACACCGCGAGGACACAGCAGTGGACACAGCGGGACACAGCGGGGGACACAGCGAGTACACAGCGA
>NW_012314644.1:0-2117 GCF_000151885.1 Dipodomys ordii | reverse complement strand
TCATCCCGCTGTGTACTGCTGTGTCCCCCGCTGAGTCCCGCTGTGCCCCGCTTTGTCCCAAAGTGTCCTCGCTGTGTCCCCCGCTGTGTCCTGCTGTGTCACCTCTGCGTCCCGCTGTGTATACTGCTGTGTCCAACTTTGTCCGCGCTGTGTCCCGCTGTGTCCTCGCTGTGTCCCCCGCTGTCTTCCGCTCTGTCCCCCGCTGTGTCCCGCTGTGTCCCCGCAGGGTCACCGCTGTTTCCCGCTGTGTCCCGCTGTGTTCCGTGGTGTCCCGCTATGTCCCCCACTGTGTCCCCCGCTTTGTCTCGCTGTGTCCCCGCAGTGTCCCCGCTGTGTCCCGCTGTGTCACACTGTGTCCCGTGGTGTCCTACTTTGTCCCCCGCTGTGTTTCCTGCTGAGTCCCCTCAGTTTCCCAGCTGTGTCCCGCTGTGTCCTCGCTGTGTCCCCCGCTGTGTCCTGCTGTGTCCCCCCGTGTACCATGTGTGTCCCGCTGTGTCCCGTTGTGTCCCCCGCTGTGACCCCCGATGTGTCCCACTGTGTCCCCCGCTGTGACCCCCGATGTGTCCCACTGTGTCCCCCGCTGAGTCCTGCTGTGCCCCCCTGTGTCCCAATGTGTCCTCGCTGTGTCCCCCGCTGTGTCCTGCTGTGTCCCCCCTGTGAACCATGTGTGTCCCACTGTGTCCCGTTGTGTCCCCCGCTGTGACCCCCGATGTGTCCCACTGTGTCCCCCGCTGAGTCCTG
The DNA here is from genome assembly GCF_000151885.1 of Dipodomys ordii. Taxonomy (NCBI): domain Eukaryota; kingdom Metazoa; phylum Chordata; class Mammalia; order Rodentia; family Heteromyidae; genus Dipodomys; species Dipodomys ordii. The sequence continues at coordinate 1,376 of NW_012314644.1, read as the reverse complement.
CTGTGCCCCCCTGTGTCCCAATGTGTCCTCGCTGTGTCCCCCGCTGTGTCCTGCTGTGTCCCCCCTCTGTACCATGTGTGTCCCGCTGTGTCCCGTTGTGTCCCCCGCTGTGACCCCCGATGTGTCCCGCTGTGACCCCCGCTGTGTCCCGCTGTGTCCACTGCTGTGTCCCGCTGTGTCCCCGCAGGGTCACCGCTGTGTCCCGCTGTGAACCCCGCTGTGTCCAGCTTGGTCCCCGCTGTGTCTCGCTGTGTCCCACGCTCTGTCCCCCACTGTGTTCCGCTGTGTCCCCCGCTGTGTCCCGCTGTGTCCCCCACTGTGTCCCGCTGTGTCCCCGCAGGGTCACCGCTGTTTCCCGCTGTGTCCCGCTGTGTTCCGTGGTGTCCCATTTTATCCCCCGCAGTGTCTCACGCTGAGTCCCCGCTGTGTCCCCGCTGTGTCCCACTGTGTCCTCGCTATCTCCCGCTCTGTCCCTCGCTGTGTCTCACGCTTTGTCCCCGCTGTGTCCCACTGTGTCCCGCTGTGTCCCGCTGTGTACCCCTCTGTGCCCACTCTGTGTCCCGCTGTGTCCCGCTGTGTCCCGCTGTGTCCCGCTTTGTACTGCTGTGTCCCCCACTGAGTCCCGCTGTGTCCCCGGTGTTTCCCCCCTGTGTACCCCGCTGTGTCCCGCTGTTTTCCGCTGTGTCCCCTGCTGTGTCCCCCGCTGTGTCCTCGCTGTGTCCCCGCTGTGTCCCGCTGTGTCCTCGCTGTGTCTCCCGCTGTGTCCCGCTGTGTCCCCCGTTGTGTCCCGCTGTGTCCCGCTGTGTCTCTGCTGTGACCCCCTGTGTCCCGCTGTGTCCTCGCTGTGTCCCGCTGTGTACCCCGCTCTGTTCAGCTTTGTCCCCGCTGTGTCTCGCTGTGTCCCACGCTCTGTCCCCCACTGTGTCCCGCTGGGTCCCCCGCTGTGTCCTGCTGTGTCCCCGCAGGGTCACCGCTGTGTCCCGCTGTGTTCCGTGGTGTCCCATTTTGTCCCCCGCAGTGTCTCACGCCGAGTCCCCGCTGTGTCCCCGCTGTGTCCCACTGTGTCCTCGCTGTGTCCCACTGTGTCCCGTTGTGTCCCGCTGTGTACTTCTCTGTGTCCCACTCTGTGTCCCGCTGTGTCCCGCTGTGTCCCGCTGTGTACTGCTATGTCCCCTGCTGAGTCCCTCTGTGTCCTCGCTGTGTCCCCCCTGTGTACCCCGCTGTGTCCCGCTGTGTCCTCGCTGTTTCCCCCGCTGTCTCCCGCTCTGTCCCCCACTGTCTCACACTTTGTCCCCGCTGTGTCCCACTGTGTCCCGCTGTGTCCCCCACTGTGTCCCTTTGTGTCTCCACCTTTGAACCCCGCTGGGTCCCACTGT
>NW_012314643.1:0-2117 GCF_000151885.1 Dipodomys ordii | reverse complement strand
GGGGGACACTGCTGGGACACAGCGGGGAACACAGCGAGGACACAGTTTTGACCCAGCGGGACACAGCGTCGATACAGCGGGGATACAGCGTTACACAGAGTGGTTCACATCTGTGGACACAACGGGAAACAGTGGGGGCAGAGCAGGACATAGTGGGACACAGCGAGGACAAATCGTGAGACGTAGCGGGGGACAGAGCGGGAGACAGCGGGGGACACAGCGAGGACACAGCAGGACACAGCGGGACACAGCGGGACACAGCGTCGATACAGCGGGGACACAGCGTTACACAGCGTGGTACACAGCTGTGGACACAACGGGACACAGTGGGGTCACAGCAGGACACAGCGGAACACAGTGGGACACATCGGGGACAAAGCGTGAGACACAGCGGGGGACAGAGTGGGAGACAGAGGGGGACACAGAGAGGACACAGCAGGACACAGCGGGACACAACAGGGACAGAGCGGGACACAGCGGGACACAGCGGGGGACACAGTGGGACACAGCGGGGGACCCAGCGAGGACACAGCGGGACACAGAGGGGAACAGAGCGAGGACACAGCGGGGGACACAGCGGGGGACACTGCGGGACACAGCGGGACACAGCGTCGATACAGCGGGGACACAGCATTACACAGCGTGGTACACAGCTATGGACAGAATGGGACACAGTGGGGTCACAGCGGGACACAGCGGAACACAGTGGGACACATCGGGGACAAAGCGTGAGACACAGCGTGGGACAGAGCGGGAGACAGAGGGGGACACAGCGAGGACACAGCGGGACACAGCGGGGGAAACAGCGGGACACAGCGGTAGACAAAGGGTGACAGAGCGGGGGACACAGCGGGACACAGCGGTGGAAAGAGCGGTACACAGCGGTGGACACAGCGAGGACACAGCGGGACCCAGCGGAACACAGCGTCGATACAGCGGGGACAGAGTTGGCCACAGCAGGACACAGCAGGAACAAAGCAGTAGACACAGCAGCACACAGCAGGGGATACACCGGGACACAGCCGGGGACACAGGGAGGACAGAGCGGGACACAGCGGGGACACAGCGGGGACTCAGCGGGGGACACAGTGGGGGACAAAGCGGGACACCACGGGACACAGCGGAACACAGCGGGGACAAGGAGGAGACAGAGCAGGACACAGCGAGGACACAGCGGGACAAAGCAGGGTACACAGCAGGGGACACAGCGGGACACAGCGGGACACAGCGGGGGACACAGCGGGACACAGCGGGGGACACAGCGAGGACACAGCGGGATACAGCGGGGGACACAGCGAGGACACAGCCGGGGACACACCGGGGGACACAGCGGAACACAGCAGGGAACACAGCGAGGACACAGCGGGACCCAGCAGGACACAGCTTCGATACAGCTGGGATACAGCGTTACACAGTGTGGTACACATCTGTGGACACAAGGGGACACAGTGTGGGCACAGCGGGACACAGCGGGACACAGTGGGACAAAGCAAGGACAAATCGTGAGACACAGCGAGGGACAGAGCTCGAGACAGCGGGGGACACAGCTAGGACACAACAGGGCACAGCGGGACACAGCAGGGACAGAGCGGGACACAGCGGGACACAGCGGGACACAGCGAGGCAAAGCGTGAGACACAGTGGGGGACAGAGAGTGAGACAGCGGGGGACACAGCGAGGACACAGCGGGACACAGCGGGGGAAACAGCGGGACACAGCGGTGGACACAGGGGGACAGAGCGGGGGACACAGCGGGACACAGTGGGGGAAAGAGCGGGACACAGCGGTGGACACAGCGGGATAGAGTGGGGACACAGCGGGACACAGCGGTGGACACCGCGGGACACAGCGGTGGACACAGCGGGGACTCACCTGGGGACACAGCGAAGGACAAACTGGGACAACACGGGACACAGTGGGACATAGCAGGACACAGCGGGGACCCAGCAGTGGACACAGCGGGACACAGCGGGGGACAAAGCGGGACACCACGGAACACAGCAGGACACAGCGTGAAACAGCAGTGAACCTGCGGGGACACAGCGGGACACAGCGGGGGACACAGCGGGACCCAGCCGGACACATCGGGGGACACAGCGGGGACACAGCGGGAGACA
>NW_012314642.1:0-2117 GCF_000151885.1 Dipodomys ordii | reverse complement strand
CCCCGCTGTGTCCCCGCTGTGTCCCGCTGTGTATTGCTGTGCCCCCTGCTGAGTACTGCTGTGTCCCCGCTGTGTTCCCGCTGTGTCCCAATGTGTCCCCGGCTGTGTCCCGCTGTGTCTACTGCTGTGTTCCTGCTCTGTCCCGCTGTGTCCCGCTGTGTCCCCCTGTGTCCTCACTGTGTCCCATGCTGTGTTCCGCTGAGTCCTTGCTGTGTCCTCCGATGTGCCCCGTTGTGTCCCCAACTGTGTACCCCGCTGTGGCCCACTCTGTCCCCGCTGTATCGACCTGTGGCCCGCTGGGTTCTGCTGTGTCCTCGCTGTGTCCACCGCTGTGTCCCGCTGTGTCCACCGCTGTGTCCCGCTGTGTCCCCCGCTCTGTCCCGCTGTGTAAACCGCTGTGTCCCGCTGTTTCCCCCGTTGTGTCCCGCTGTGTCCTCGCTGTGTCCCCCGCTGTCTCCCGCTCTGTCCCCCGCTGTGTCTCACGCTTTGTCCCTGCTGTGTCCCACTGTGTTCTGCTGTGTCCCGCTGTGCCCCCACTGTGTCCCGTTGTGTCCACAGCTGTGTACCCCGCTGTGTAACGCTGTGTCCCCGCTGTATCGACGCTGTGACCCGCTGGGTCCCGCTGTGTCCTCGCTGTGTTCCCCGCTGTGTCTCGCAGTGTCCCCCGCTGTGTCCCCCGCTGTGTCCTCGCTGTGTCCCCTGCTGTGTCCCGCTGTGTCCTTGCTGTGTCCCCCGCTGTGTCCCGCTGGGTCCCCGCAGGGTCACCGCTGTTTCCCGCTGTGTCCCGTGGTGTCCCGCTTTGTCCCCCGCTGTGTCCCCGGCTGAGTCCCAGCTTTGTCCCCGCTGTGTCGCGCTCTGTCCTCCCTCTGTCCCCCTCTGTGTCCCGCTGTGTCCCCTGCTGTTTCCCACTGTGTCTACTGCTGTGTTCCTGCTGTGTCCTGCTGTGTCCCGCTGTGCCCCCAGTGTCCTCACTGTGTCCCACGCTGTGTTCCGCTGAGTCCTTGCTGTGTCCCCCGATGTGCCCCGTTGTATCCCCAGCTGTGTACCCCGCTGTGGCCCACTCTGTCCCCGCTGTGTCGACGCTGTGTCCCGCTGGGTCCCGCTGTGTCCTCGCTGGGTCCACCGCTGTGTCCCGCTGTGTCCACCGCTGTGTCCCGCTCTGTCCACACTCTGTCCCGCTGTGTCCACCGCTGTGTCCCGCTGTTTCCCCCGCTGAGTCCCGCTGTGTCCCCCGCTCTGTCCCCCTGTGTCCACCGCTGTGTCCCGCTGTTTCCCCTGCTGTGTCCCGCTGTGTCCTCGCTGTGTCCCCCGCTGTGTCCCGCTCTGTCCCCCGCTGTGTCTCACGCTTTGTCCCCGATGTGTCCCACTGTGTGACGCTGTGTCCCGCTGTGCCCCCACTGTGTCCCGTTGTGTCCACAGCTGTGTACCACGCTGTATAATGCTGTATCCCCGCTGTATCAACGCTGTGTCCCGCTGTGTCCCTCAGTGTCCCCCGCTGTGTCCCCCGCTGTGTCCTCGCTGTGTTCCCCGCTGTGTCCCGCTGTGTCCTCGCTGGCTCCCCCGCTGTGTCCCACTGTGTCCCCCGCTGTGTCCCGCTGTGTCCCTCTCTGTCCCTGCTGTGTCCCGCTGTGTCCTGCTGTGTCCTCGCTGTGTCCCCCTCTGTCTCCCGCTACGTCTCACGATTTGTCCTCGCTGTGTCCAACTGTGTCCCGCTCTGCCCCCACTGTGTCCCGCTGTGTCCACAGATGTGAACCACGCTGTGTAACGCTGTATCCCCGCTGTATCGACGCTGTGTCCCGCTGGGTCCCGCTGGGTCCTCGCTGTGTTCCCGCTGTGTCCCGCAGTGTCCCCCGCTGTGTCCCCCGCTGTGTCCTCGCTGTGTCCCCCACTGTGTCCCGCTGTGTCCTCGCTGGGTCCTCCGCTGTGTCCCGCTGTGTCCCCCGCTGTGTCCCGCTGTGTCCCGCTCTGTCCCGCTCTGTCCCTGCTGTGTCCCGCTGTGTACTGTTGTGTCCTCGCTATGTCCCCCGCTGTCACCCGCTCTGGCCCCTACTGTGACTAAACAATATGTCCTCAATGGTGTACCAATGAGTCCCGTATCTGTCCCGCTGGAGCCCTCA
>NW_012314641.1:0-2117 GCF_000151885.1 Dipodomys ordii | reverse complement strand
GTGTCCCGCTGTGTACCCGCTGTCCCCCGATGTGAACAATTTGTGTCCCGCTGTGTCCCGCTGTGTCCTCGCTGTTTCCCCGCTGTGTTCCTCTGTGTCCCTCTGTGTCCCCGCTCTCTCACGGTGTGTCTTGCTGTGTCCCCGCTGTGTCCCGCTCTGTTCTCTCTTTGTCCCCGCTGTGTCCAGCTGTGTCCTGCTGTGTCCTCGCAGTGTCCCCGCTGTGTCCTGCTGTGTCCCCGCTGTGTCCCGCTGTTACCCGCTGTGTCCTGCTGTGTCCCGCTGTGTCTTCGCTGTGTCCCGCTGTGTCCCCTGCAGTTTCCTTGCTGTGCCCCTCTGTGTACCCGCTGCGTCCCGCTGTGTCCCGCTGTGTCCTGCTGTGTACCTGCTGTGTCCCCGCTGTGTCCCACTGTGTCCCGCTGTGTCCCGCTGTGTCCCAGCTGTCTTACCGCTGTATCTGGCTGTGTCCTCCGCTGTGTCCGCCGCTGTGTCCCCGTTGTGTCCCGCTGTGTCCCCGCTTTGTCAACGCTGTTTCTCGCTGTGTCCCTCTGTGTCCACGCTGTGTCCTGCTCTGTCCCCTGCTGTATCCCTTCTGTGTCCCTGCTGTGTCCCGCTGTGTCCCAGCTGTGTCCCCGTTGTGTCCCGCTGTGTCCCGCTGTGTCCGCCTCTATGTCCCCCGCTGTGTCCCACTGTGTCCCCGGCTGAGTCCCAATGTGTCCCGCTGTGTCCCGCTGTGTCCCCACTGTGTCCCCGCTGTGTCCTGCTGTGTACCCGCTGTGTCCCGCTGTGTCCCGCTGTGTCCGTCTCTATGTCCCTCGCTGTGTCCCACTGTGTCCCCCGCTGAGTACCACTGTGTCCTGCTGTGTCCCACTGTGTACCGCTGTGTCCCTCCTGTGTCCCCGCTGTGTCCTGCTGTGTCCCCGCTGTGTCCCGCTGTGTCCCGCTGTGTCCTTGCTGTGTCCACCCTGTGTCCCCGCTTTGTCCCCGCTGTGTCCCGCTGTGTCCTGTGGTATCTCGCTTTGTCCCTCGCTGTGTTCTCCGCTGTGTCCCCGCTGTGACCTCCTCTGTCCCCACTGTGTCCTGCAATGTCCTGCTGTGTCCCCCGCTGTGTCCCTCTCTGTCCCCTGCTGTGTCCCGTTGTGTCTCCAGCTGTGTCCAGCTGTGTCCCACTGTGTCCCGCTGTGTCCCCGCTCTGTTCAACTGTGTCAGCGCTGTGTCCCAGCTGTGACCCCGCTGTCCCCCGCAGTGCCCCGCTGTGACCCGTTTTGTCCTGCTGTGTCCTGCTGTGTCCCCCGCTGTATCCCGCTGTGTTCTCGCTGTGTCCCCCGTTGTGTCCCGCTGTGTCCGCGCTTTGTCCCCCGCTGTGTCCCCCGCTGTGTCCCGCTGTGTCCCGCTGTGTCCCGCTTTGTCCGCCTCTATGTCCCCCGCTGTGTCCCCGCTGTCCCCCGATGTGTACATTGTGTGTCCTGATGTGTCCTCGCTCTGTCGCGCTGTGTACCGCTGTGTCTCCCACTGTGTCCCGTTGTGTCCACTGCCTTGGCCCCTCTGTGACCCGCTGTGTCCTCACTGTGTCCCCGCTGTGTCCCGCTGTGTCCCTCTGTGTCCCTGCTCTCCCCCGCTGTGTCCTGCTGTGTCCCCGCTGTGTCGACGCTGTGTCCCGCTCTGTTCTCTCTTTGTCCCCGCTGTGTCCAGCTGTGTCCCGCTGGGTCCCCGCTTTGTCCCGCTGTGTCCCTGCTGTGTCCCCGATGTGTCCCGCTGTGTCCCGCTGTGTCCGTCTCTTTGTCCCCCGCTGTGTCCCCCGCTGTGTCCCGCTGTGTCCCCCGCTGTGTCATTGCTGAGACCCCGCTGTGTCCCCGCTGTGTCCCCGCTGTTTCCCCTCTGTGTCCCGCTGTGTCCCGTGGGGTCTTGCTTTGTCCCCCGCTGTCTCCTCTGCTGTGTCCCCGCTGTGTCCCGCTCTGTCCCTACACTGTCACGCATTGTCCCGCTGTGTCCCCCACTATATCACGCTGATGTCATATGCTTTGACCCACTCTGTGTCCAGCTCTGGTCCCAGCTAATGTCACCACTATGTCCGCCTCTGTAGTACCTGCTGTGTCCCTGCTGTGTCCAGCTGTGTCCCC
>NW_012314640.1:0-2117 GCF_000151885.1 Dipodomys ordii | reverse complement strand
CTTTGTGTCCCAGCTGTGTACCCCACTGTGTCCCGCTGTGTCCCCGCTGTTATCTCCGCTGTGTCCTGCTGGGTCCCGCTGTGTCCTCGCTGTGTTCCTCGTTGTGTCCTGCTCTGTCCCCCACTGTGTCCCCTGCTGTGTACTGCTGTGTCCCCCGCTGTGTCCCGTTGTGTCGTGCTTAGTCCACCGCTGTGTCCCAGCTGTGTCCCCGCTGTGTCCCGCTGTGTCCCCGCAGGGTCACTGCTGTTTCCCGCTGTGTCCAGCTGTGTTCCGTGGTGTCCCGATATGTCCCCCGCTGTGTCCCGCGCTGACTCCCCGCTGGGTCCCCGCGGTGTCCTGCTGTGTCCTCGCTGTGTCCCCCACTGTCTCCCGCTCTGTCCCCAGCTGTGTCTCACTCTTTGTCCCCGCTGTATCCCACTGTGTCCCGCGGTGTCCCACACTGTGTCCCTTTGTGTCCTCAGCTGTGTACCCCGCTGTGTCCCCGCTGTATCGACGCTGTGTCCCGCTGGATCCCGCTGTGCCCTCGTTGTGCTCCCTGTTCTGACCTGATGTGTCCCCCGCTGTGTCCCCCGCTGTGTCCTGCTGTGTCCCCCGCTGTGTCCCGTTGTGTCCCGCTGTGTCCCCAGTTGTGTCCCCGCTGTGTCCCTGCTTTGTCCCCACTGTGTCCTGCTGTGTCCCGCTGTGTCCTCGGTGTGTCCCACGCTGTGTTCCCCTGTGTCCTCGCTGTGTCCTCTGCTGTGTCCCGTTGTGTCCCCAGCTGTGTACCCAGCTGTGTCCCGCTGTATCCCCGTTGTATCGACGCTGTGTCCCGCTGTGTCCTGCTGTGTCCTCACTGTGTCCTCCGCTGTGTCCCCCTGTGTCCCCCGCTGTGTCCCGCTGTGTATACTGCTTTGTCCCTGCTGTGTTCCGCTGTGTCCCGCTGTGTCCCGCTTTGTCCTCGCTGTGTCCCACACTGTGTTCCGCTCTGTCCTCGCTGTGACCACCGATGTGTCCTTTTGTGTCCCCAGTTGTGTAACCCGCTGTGTCCCTCTGTGTCCCCGCTGTATCGACGCTGTGTCCCACTGTGTCCCGCTGTGTCCTTGCTGTGTTCTCCGTTTTGTCCCGCTGTGTAACCCTCTGTGTCCCTCTCTGTGTCCTGCTGTGTCCCCCGCTGTGTTCCGCTGTGTCCCGCTGTGTACTGCTGTGTCCCCCGCTGAGTCCCGCAGTTTCCCCGCTGTGTCCCCCCTGTGTCCCCCGCTGTGTCCCGCTGTGTTCCGCTGTGTCCCCCGCTGTGTCCCACTTTGTCCCCCGCTGTGTCCTGCTGTGTCCTAGCTGTGTCGACCGCTGTGTCCCGCTGTGTCCCCCGCTGTGTCTTGCTGTGTCCCGCTGTGTCCCGCTGGGTCCCGCTGGGTCCTCTTTGTGTCTCCCGCTGTGTCCCGCCGTGTCCCCCGCTGTGTCCTGCTGTGTCTACTACTGTGTCCCTGCTGTGTCCCACTGTGTCCCGCTGTGTCCCGCTGTGTCCTCGCTGTGTCCCACGCTGTGTTCTGCTGTGTCCTTGCTGTGTCCCCCCATGTGTCACTTTGTGTCCCCAGCTGTATAACCCACTGTGTCCCCGCTGTATCAACGCTGTGTCCCGCTGTGTCTCGCTGTGTCCTCGCTGTGTCCCCCGCTGTCTCCCGCTTTGTCCCCCTTGTGTCCACCACTGTGTCCTGCTGTATCCTTGCTCTGTCCCGCTCTGTCCTCGCTGTGTCACCCGCTGTTTCCCGCTTTGTCCCACGCTGTGTCCCGCTGTGTCCTGCTGTGTCCTCGCTGTGTCCCGCGCGGTGTCCTGCTGTGTCCCCGATTTGTCCCCCGCTGTGTCCCACAGTGTCCCGCTGTGTACCCTGCTGTGTCCCGCTATGTTCCCGCAGTGTCCCCGCTGTGTCCCGCTGTGTCCCGGGGTATCCCGCTTTGTCCCCCGCTGTGTCCCCCGGTGAGTCCCGGCTGTGTCCGCCCTGTGTCCCGCTGTGTACCCCTATGTGTCCCCCGCTGTTTCCCGCTGTGTCCCCCGCTGTGTCCCTGCAGTGTCCCCGCTGTGTCCCGCTGTGTCCCGCTGTGTAATGCTGTGTCCCCCGCTGAGTCCCGCTGTGTCCCCGCTG
>NW_012314639.1:0-2117 GCF_000151885.1 Dipodomys ordii | reverse complement strand
CAGAAATAGTAGAATAAGCAGAAGCACAATTAGCAGGAGAAGCAGAAGAAGAAGATGGAGGAGGCGAAAGAGGAAGATTAGGAGTAGGAGAAGCATAAGGATAATCAGAAGCAGAAAGAGACGCAGAAGGAGAAGCAGCAAGAGAAGCAGGAGAAGAAGAAGAAACAGAAGACGCAGAAGCAGAATGAGAAGCAGAAGGAGAAATTGAAGCAGAAGCAGAAGGAGAAACAGAAGCAGAAGGAGAAGCAGAAGAAGGAGAAGGAGAAGGAGAAGCAGAAAGAGGAGCCGAACGAGAAGCAGGAGAAGCAGAAGCAGGAGAAGCAGAAACAGAAGAAACAGAAGAAGGAGAAGAAACAGAAGGAGAAGCAGAAACAGAAGGAAAAGCAGAAAGAGAAGCAGGAGAAGCAGAAGAAGCAGCAGCAGGAGAAGCAGAAGCAGAAGAAGCAGAAGCAGAAGCAGAACCTGAAGCAGAAGGAGAAGCAGGAGAAGCAGAATCTGGAGAAGCAGAAGGAGAAGCAGAAGCAGAAAGAGAAGCAAAAGCAGAAGGAGAAGCAGAACTAGAAGCAGAAGAAACAGAAGAAGCAGAGGCAGTAGCAGAAGAAGCAGAAGATGCAGAAGCAGAAGGAGAAGCAGAAGGAAAAGCAGAAGAACGAGAAGGTGAACGAGAAGGAGAAACAGAAGGAGAAGCAGAAAGAGAAGCAGAAGAAGGAGCAGGAGAAGGAAATGCAGCAGGAGAAGTAGAAAGAGCAGCAGAAGGAGGAGCAGGAGATGCAGAAACAGGAGAAGCATAAGCAGAACAAACAGGAAAAGGACAAGAAGCGAAGCGAAGGAGAAGCAGATACGAAGGAGAAGCGAAAGAGAAGGAGGGGAAGCGAAGAAGCTGAAGCAGGAGAAGCAGAAGCATAAGAATGTGAAGAAGCAGAAGGAGAACCTGAAGCAGAAGGAGAATCAGGAGAAGCAGAAGAAGCAGAATCTGGAGGAGCAGAATGAGAAGCTGAAGGAGAAGCAGAAGCAGAAAGAGAATCAAAAGCAGAAGGAGAAGCAGAAGAAACAGAAGAAGTAGAAGCAGTAGCAGTTGTAGCTGAAGCAGAAGGAAACGTAGAAGAACAAGAAGGAGAAGGAGAAACATAAGGAGAAGCAGAAGGAGAAGCAGAAAGAGAAGCAGGTAAAGCAGAAGAAGAAGAAGCAGAAGGAGAATCAGAAGGAGAAGCAGAAGAAGGAGAAGGAGAAGCAGAAGCAGAAGAAGATGCAGAAGGAGAAGCAGGAGAAGCAGAAGAAGCAGAAGCAGAAGGAGAAGCAGGAAAAGCAGAAGAAGCAGAAGCAAAAGAAGGAGAAACAGACCAGAAGAAGGAGCATAAGGACAAGCACAAGCAGAAGGAGATGTAGAAGGAGTAGCAGGAGAAGCAGAAGAAGCAGAAGCTGAAGGAGAAGCAGAAGTAGGAGAAGGAGAAGGAGGAGAAGCAGAAACAGAAGGAGAAGCAGAAGCGGAATGAAAATAAGCCGAAAGAGAAGAAGCAGAAGAAGCAGAAACAGAAGCAGAAGCCGAAAGAGAAGAAGCAGAAGAAGCAGAAACAGAAGCAGAAGCAGAAGAAACAGAAGAAGCAGAAGCTGAAGGAGAAGCTTAAAGAGAAGCAGAAGGAGAAGTAGAAGAAGCAGCAGAAGGAGAAGCAACAGAAGAAGCAGAAAAACAAGCAGGAGAAGCAGAAGCAGAAAGAGAAGTAGAAGCAGAAGAAGCAGAAGAAGCAGAAGCAGAAGAAGAAGCAGTAGAAGCATAAGAAGCAGAAGCAGGAGAAGTAGAAGCAGAAGAATAAGAAGAAGCATAAGAAGCAGAAGCAGAGGGAGAAACAGATGAAGGAGAAGGAGCAGCAGAAGGTGATGCAGAAGCAGATAGAGAAGCAGAAACAGAAGGAAAAGAAGAAGGATTAGTTGGAGAATCTGATGAAGCAGAAGCAGAATGAGAAGCAGAAGATGGAGAAGGAGAAGCAGAAGCTGATTAAAGGAAGGAGAAGCAGAAGAAGCAGAAGCGGGAGAAGTAGAAGAAGAATGAAGAAACAGAAGAAGGAGAAGGAGCAGATGGAGAAGCAGAAGCAGAAGGAGTATGCAGAAAGAGAAGGAGA
>NW_012314638.1:0-2117 GCF_000151885.1 Dipodomys ordii | reverse complement strand
AGGGACACAGTGGTGGACACAGCGGGACACAGCGGGACAGAGTGGGACACAGACGGGATAAAGCGTGAGACACAGCGGGGGACAGAGCGGGAGACAGCGGGGGACACAGCGAGGACACAGCGGGACACAGCGGGGACACAGCGCGGACTCAGCTGGGGACACAGCGGGGGACACAGCGGGACACCACGGAACACAGCGGGACACAGCGCGAAACAGCGGTGACACTTCGGGGACACAGCGGGACACAGCCGGGGACACAGCGGGACACAGCGGGTGACACAGCAGAACACAGTGGGGGACACAGCGAGGACACAGTGGGACACAGCAAGACACAGCATCGAAACAGCGGGGACACAGCCGTACACAGCGGGGTACACAGCTGGGGACACAACGGGACACAGCGGGGGACACAGCGAGGACACAGTGGGACACAGCAGGACACAGCGGGGACACTGCGGGAACATAGCGGGACACAGCGGGGTACACAGCGGGACACAGCGGGACACAGCTTGGGACACAGCGGGGATACAGCGGGACACAGCGGGGGACACAGCTAGGACACAGCGGGACACAGCGGGACACAATGGGGACACAAAGGGGACTCAGCGGGGGAAACAGCGGGGGAAAAAGCGGGACACCATGGGACACAGTGTGACACAGCAGGACACAGAGGGAACACTGCGTCGACACAGCGGGACAAAGCGGGGGACACAGTGGGACACAGCGGGACACAGCAAGGCACAACGGGGTCACAGCAGTGGACACAGCGGGACACAGCGGGGGACACAGTGGGACACAGCGTGGGACACAGGGGACACAGAGGGGACACAGCGGGGGACACAGCGGGACACAGCGGAGACACAGCGGGGACACAGCGGGACACAGCAGGACACAGCGGGGGACACAGCGGGACACAGCGGGACACAGCGGGGGACACTGCAGGGAAACATTGGGACACAGTAGGACACAGCGTGGGACAAAGCAGGAGACAGCGGAGGACACAGCGAGGACACAGCTGGACACAGCGGGGACACAGACGGGACTCAGCAGGGGACATAGAGCGAAAAAAGCGGGACACCACGGGACACAGTAGGACACAGCGGGACACAGCGGGGACACTGCGGGACACAACCAGGGGACACAGCGGTGGACAGCGGGGGACAGAGAAGGGACACAGCAGGACACAGAGGGGATACAGCTGGACACAGAAGGGTACACAGCGGGACACAGGGGACACACAGCGGGGACAGAGCTGGACACAGAGGGACACAGAAGGGACAGAGCGTGACACAGCTGGACACTGAGGGAGACAGAGCGAGGACACAGCCGGACACAGAGAAACACAGCGTGACACAGTGGGGACACAGCAGGGACACAGCGGGACACAGCGGGGGACACAGCGGGACACAGAGGGGGACACAGAGGGGTACAAAGCAGGACACAGTGGGGAAAACAGCGAGGACACAGCCGGACACAACGGGACACAGCATCGATACAGCGGGGACACAGTGGGACAGAGCGGGGACACAGCGGGACTCAGTGTGGACACAGCAATACACAGCGGGACACAGCGGGGACACAGCGGGACCCAGAGGGACACAGCGTCGATACAGCGGGGACACAGCGGGACACAGCGGGGTACACAGCTGGCGACACAATGGGACACAGCGGGGGACACAGCGAGGACACAGCGGGAAACAGCGGGACACAGCGGGGACACAGAAGTAGACACAGCGGGATCCAGTGGGGGACACAGCGGGACACAGCGGGGGACACAGCGAGGACACAGCAGAACTCAGCGGAGGACACAGTGAGGACACATTGGGACACAGCGGGGGAAAAAGCGGGACACAGCGGGGGACACAGCAGTGGACACAGCGGGACACAGAGGGGGACACAGCGGGACACAGCGGGGGATACAGAGGGGGACACAGAGGGAAACAGTGGGACACAGCGGGGAACACAGCGAGGACACAGCGTGACCCAGATGGACACAAGGTCGATACAGCGAGCACACAGCGGGACACAGCGGGGTACACAGCTGGGGACACAACGGGACACAGCGGGGGACACAGCGAGGACCCAGCAGAACACAGCGTGGGACACAGTGAGGACAT
>NW_012314637.1:0-2117 GCF_000151885.1 Dipodomys ordii | reverse complement strand
ATCTGCAGATATAGGAGGAGCAGGTTTTGCATTCGGTTTCGTTCAAGTAGGAGCAGTAGCTCTATTAGTAGAAGGAGTAGCAGTAGAAGAAGACGAAGAAGAAGATGAAGAAGAAGAAGAAGAAGAAGGAGAAGGAGAAGGAGAAGAAGAAGAAGAAGAAGAAGAAGAAGAAGAAGAAGAAGAAGAAGAAGAAGAAGAAGAAGAAGAAGAAGAAGAAGAAGAAGAAGCAGGAGAAGCAGAAGAAAAAGAATAAGCATAAGAAGCAGAATCAGAGGGAGTAGGAGAAGACGGAGAACTAGCAGCAAAAGGAGAAGCAGAAGGAGAAGAAGATGCAGAAGGAGAAGCAGAATAAGCAGAAGCAGAAGGAGAAGCAGAAGTAGGAGAAGGAGAAGGAGAAGGAAGGGCAGCAGAAGCAATAGGAGAAGCAGAAGAAGAAGCAGAAGCAGAATGAGAAGCAGAAAGAGAAGCAGTAGAAGCAGAAGAAGAAGGAAAAGCAGAAGCAGACGAAAGAGAAGAAGATGAAGAAGAAGAAGAAGAAGAAGAAGAAGAAGAAGAAGAAGAAGAAGAAGAAGAAGAAGAAGAAGAAGAAGAAGAAGAAGCAGCATAAGGAGAAGCGTAAGGAGAAGCAGTAGAAGCAGAAGAAGCAGAAGCAGGAGAAGCAGAAGCAGAAGAAAAAGAATAAGCAAAAGAAGCTGAAGCTGAAGCAGAAGCTATGGGAGAAGCAGAAGAATGAGAAGGAGCAGCAGAAGGAGAAGCAGAAGCAGAAAGAGAAGCAGCAACAGAAGGAGAATAAGAAGGAGAAGCAGGAGAATCAGAAGAAGCTGAAGTAGAAGCAGAAAGAGGAGAAGAAGGAGAAGCAGAAGTAGAATCAGAAGAAACAGAAGAAGAAGAAGCAGAAGAAACAGAAGCAAAAGAAAGAGAAGAAGGAGAAGAGCAGAAGCAGAAGGAGAAGCAGAAGCAGAAGGAGAAGCAGAAAGAGAAGCAGGAGAAGCAGAAGAAGCAGGAGAAGCAGAAGCAGAAGAAACAGGAGAAGCCGAAGAAGCAGAAGCAGAATCTTAAGCAGGAGAAACAGAAGAAGCACAATCTGAAGCAGAAGCAGAAGGAACAGAAATAGTAGAATAAGCAGAAGCAGAAGCAGCAGGAGAAGCAGAAGAAGAAGACGGAGAAGGCGAAAGAGAAGGATTAGGAGTAGGAGAAGCAAAAGGATAAGCAGAAGCAGAAAGAGACGCAGAAGGAGAAGCAGCACGAGAAGTAGGAGAAGCAGGAGAAGCAGAAGCAGGAGAAGCAGAAGAAAGAGAAGACGCAGAAGCAGAATGAGAAGCAGAAGGAGAAATTGAAGCAGAAGCAGAAGCAGAAGGAGAAGCAGAAGCAGAATGAGAAGCAGAAGGAGAAGCAGAAGAAACAGAAGAAGGGGAAGCAGAAGAAGCAGAAGCAGGAGAAGCAGAAGCATAAGGATCCGAAGAAGCAGAAGCAGAACCTGAAGCAGAAGGAGAAGCAGGGGAAGCAGAAGAAGCAGAATATGGAGAAGCAGAATGAGAAGCTGAAGGAGAAGCAGAAGCGGAAAGAGAATCAAAAGCAGAGGAGGAGCAGAAGAAACAGAAGAACCAGTAGCAGTTGCAGCAGAGCAGAAGGAGAAGCAGAAGGAAAAGCAGAAGAACGAGAACAAGAAGGAGAAACAGAAGCAGAAGCAGAAGGAGAATCAGAAGGAGAAGCAGAAAAAGCAGAAGGAGAAGCAGAAACAGAAGAATAAGCATAAGGACAAGCACAAGCAGAAGGAGATGCAGAAGGAGAAGCAGTAGAAGCAGAAGAAGCAGAAGCAGAAGAAGAAGTAGAAGTAGGAGAAAGAGAAGGAAGAGCAGCAGAAGCAACAGGAGAAGCAGAAGAAGAAGGAGAATGAGTAGCAGAAAGAGAAGCAGTAGAACCAGAAGAAGCAGGAAAAGCAGAAGCAGAAGAAAGAGAAGAAGATGATGACGATGATGATGACGAGATGATGATGAGAGATGAGACGATGAGAGAGAGAGAGAGAGAGAGAGAGAGAGATTAGAGAGAAAAGAGAGAGATGAGAAGCATATGAGAAGCAGAGGAGCAGAGCAGGAGAGCAGAGCAGTAGAAAAGAT
>NW_012314636.1:0-2117 GCF_000151885.1 Dipodomys ordii | reverse complement strand
TCTTCTTCTTCTTCTTCTTCTTCTTCTTCTTCTTCTTCTTCTTCTTCTTCTTCTTCTTCTTCATCTCTTTCTTCTGCTTCTGCTTTTCCTGCTTCTTCTGTTTCTACTGCTTCTCTTTCTGCTTCTCATTCTGCTTCTGCTTCTCCTTCTGCTTCTCCTATTGCTTCTGCTGCTCTTCCTTCTCCTTCTCCTACTTCTGCTTCTCCTTCTGCTTCTGCTTCTCCTTCTGCTTCCCCTTATATTTCTCTTTCTCCTTCCCGTTCTTCTGCTTCTACTTCTGGTTTTGCTTCTGCTACTTATGCTTCTTCTGTTTCTTTTGCTTCTGCTTCAGTTGCTTCTGCTTCTTAAATTTCTTCTGCTTCTCCTGCTTCTTCTGCTTCTCCTGCTTCTGTTTCTGCTTCTTCTCCTTACCTTTCGGGTTCTCCTGCTTGTGCTTCTTGTGCTTTTCCTGCTTCTCTTTCTGCTACTCATTCTGCTTCTGCTTCTCCTTCTGCTTCTGCTTCTCCTCCTTCTCCTTCTCCTACTTCTGCTTCTCCTTCAGCTTCTGCTTCTTCTGCTTCTCCTACTTCTCCTTCTGCATCTCCTTCTGCTTGGGCTTGTACTTATGCTTCTTCTTCTGCTTCTCCTGCTTCTTTTGGTTCACCTTTTGTTTCTGCTTCTTCTGCTTTTCCTGCTTCTCCTTCGGCTTCTCCCTCTGCCTCTCCTTCTGCTTCTCCTTCTGTTTCTCCTTCTCCTTCTCGTTCTTCTGCTTTTCTTTCTGCTTCTCCTTCTGCTTCTACATCTTCTCCTTCTCCCTCTGCTTCTGCTTCTCATGCTTGTTCTTTTTCTTCTGCTTCTGCTTCTCCTGCTTCTGCTTCTTCTGCTTCTCCTGCTTCTCTTTCTGCTTATACTTCTGCTTCTCCTTCTGCTTCTTCCTCTTCTGCTTCTGCTTCTCCTGCTTCTCCTTCTCCTTTTGCTCCTTCTTCTCCTTTTGCTTCTTCTTCTTCATCATCATCTTCTTCTTCTTCTTCTTCTTCTTCTTCTTCTTCTTCTTCTTCTTCTTCTTCTTCTTCTTCTTCTCCTTCTCCTTCTCCTCCTCGTTCTCCTCCTCCTCCTCCTCCTCTTCCACGTCCTCCTCCTCCTCCTCCTCCTTCTTCTTTTTCTTCTTCTTCTCTTCTTCTTCTTCTTCTTCTTCTTCTTCTTCTTCTTCTTCTTCTTCTTCTTCTTCTTCTTCTTCTTCTTCTTCTTCTTCTGCTTCTTCTTCTTCTATTTCTGCTTTGCCTTCTCCTTCTCCTTCTTCTACTTCTCCTTCTGCTTCTCCTTCTGCTTCTGCTTCTGCTTCTTCTGCTTCTTCTATTTCTACTGCTTCTGTTTCTCCTGCTTCTGCTTCTTCTGCTTGTCCTGCTTCTCCTTCTTCTTCTCCTTCTCCTTCCATTTCTCCTTCTTCTGCTTCTCTTTCTGCTTCTGAGTATGCATCTTCTGTTTCTTCTGCTTCTGCTTCTCCTGCTTCTGCTTCTTCTGCTTATCCTTCTGCGTGTCCTACTCCTAATCCTTCTCTTTCTCCTTCCCCTTCTCCTCCTTCTGCTTCTCATTCTGCTTCTGCTTCTCCTTATACTTCTGCTTCTCCTTCTGTATCTCATTCCGCTTCTGCTTCTCCTTCTTATGCTTCTCCTTCTTATGCTTCTCCTTCTGCTTCTTCTACTTCTCCTTCTTCTGATTTTCCTACTTCTCCTTCTCTTTCAGCTTCTCCTTCTTTTGATACTTCCTCTTCTTCTTCTTGTTGTTCTTCTTCTTCTTGTTCTTCTTCTTCATCTTGTTCTTCTTCATCATCATCTTCTTCTTCTTCTTCTTCTTCTTCTGCTTCTGCTTCTGCTTCTGCTTCTGCTTATTATTCTTCTGCTTCTCCTTCTCCTTCTTCTGTTTCTCCTTCTCCTTCTGCTTCTGCTTCAATTTCTCCTCCTTCTGCTTCTCATTCTGCTTCTTCTTCTGCTTCCCATGCTTCTGCTTCTTCCGCTTCTCCTTCTGCTTCTCCGTCTTCTTCCCCTTCTGCTTAGCATCTCCTTCTCCTACTCCTAATCCTTCTCTTTCTCCTTCTATTCTTTTTCTCCTGCTTCTCCCTCTGCTTCTCCTTCTCCTTC
>NW_012314635.1:0-2117 GCF_000151885.1 Dipodomys ordii | reverse complement strand
CAGCAGAAGAGAAGCACTAGAAGCAGAGGAAGCAGGAAAATCATAAGCAGAAGAAAGAGAAGGAGAAGAAGAAGAAGAAGAAGAAGAAGAAGAAGAAGAAGAAGAAGAAGAAGAAGAAGAAGAAGAAGAAGAAGAAGAAGAAGAAGAAGAAGAAGAAGAAGAAGAAGAAGACGAAGAAGACGAAGAAGAAGAAGCATCAGCATAAGGAGAAGCATAAGGAGAAGCAGTAGAAGCAGAAGAAGCAGAAGCAGGAGAATCAGAAACAGAAGAAAAAGAATTAGCAAAAGAAGCAGAAGCAGAAGCAGTGGGAGAAGCAGAAGAAGGAGAAGGAGCAGAAGAAGGAGAAGCAGAAGCAGAAAGAGTAGCAGAAACAGAAGGAGAACAAGAAGGAAAAACAGGAGAATCAGAAGAAGCAGAAGTAGAAGCAGAAAGAGGAGAAGAAGGAGAAGCAGAAGTAGAGTCAGAAGAAACAGAAGAAGAAGAAGCAGAAGAAACAGAAGCAAAAGAAACAGAAGAAGGAGAAGAGCAGAAGCAGAAGGAGAAGCAGAAGCAGAAGGAGAAGGAGAAAGAGAAGCAGTAGAAGCAGAAGAAGCAGGAGAAGCAGAAGCAGAAGAAACAGGAGAAGCCTAAGAAGTAGAAGCAGAATCTGAAGCAGAAGGAGAAACAGAAGAAGCATAATCTGAAGCAGAAGCAGAAGAAACAGAAATAGTAGAATAAGCAGAAGCAGAAGCAGCAGGAGAAGCAGAAGGAGAAGGCTAAAGAGAAGGTTAGGAGTAGGATAAGCAGAAGCAGAAAGAGTCGCAGAAGGAGAAGCAGCACGAGAAGTAGGAGAAGCAGGAGAAGCAGAAGAAACAGAAGACGCAGAAGCAGAATGAGAAGCAGAAGGAGAAATTGAAGCAGAAGCAGAAGCAGAAGGAGAAGCAGAAGAAGTAGAAGGAGAAGGAGAAGCAGAAAGAGAAGCAGAAAGAGAAGCAGAACGAGAAGCAGGAGAAGCAGAAACAGGAGAAGCAAAAGCAGAAGAAACAGAAGAAGGAGAAGAAGCAGAAGAAGAAGGAGAAGAAGAAACAGAAGGAAAAGCAGAAAGAGAAGCAGGAGAAGCAGAAGAAGCAGCAGCAGGAGAAGCAGAAGCAGAAGAAGCCGAAGAAGCAGAAGCAGAACCTGAAGCAAAAGGAGAAGCAGGAGAAGCAGAAGAAGCAGAAGCAGGAGAAGCATGAGAAGCAGAAGCAGAAAGAGAAGCAAAAGCAGAAGGAAAATCATAAGGAAAAGCAGAAGAAACAGAAGAAGCCGAGGCAGTTGCAGAAGAAGCAGATGATGCAGAAGCAGAAGGAGAAGCAGAATGAAAAGCAGAATAACGAGAAGGAGAAGGAGAAACAGAAGGAGAAGCAGAAAGAGAAGCAGAAGAAGGAGCAGGAGAAGGAAAAGCAGCAGGAGAAGCAGAAAGAGCAGCAGAAGGAGGAGCAGGAGATGCAGAAACAGGAGAAGCAGAAGCAGAAAAAACAGGAGACGGACAAGAAGCAGAAGCAGAAGGAGAAGCAGAAACAAAAGGAGAAGCAGAAAGAGAAGGAGGGGAAGCAGAAGAAGCAGAAGCAGGAGAAGTATAAGCAGAAGAAACAGGAGAAGCCGAAGAAGCAGAAGCAGAATCTGAAGCAGAAGGAGAAACAGAAGAAGCACAATCTGAAGCAGAAGAAACAGAAATAGTAGAATAAGCAGAAGCAGAAGCAGCAGGAGAAGCAGAAGAAGAAGACGGAGAAGGCGAGAGAGAAGGATTAGGAGTAAGAGAAGCAAAAGGATAAGCAGAAGCACAAAGAGACGCAGAAGGAGAAGCAGCACGAAAAGTAGGAGAAGCAGGAGAAGCAGAAGCAGGAGAAGCAGAAGAAACAGAAGACGCAGAAGCAGAATGAGAAGCAGAAGGAGAAATTGAAGCAGAAGCAGAAGGAGAAGCAGAAGCCGAAGTAGAAGCAGAAGTAGGAGAAGAAGCAGAAAGAGAAGCAGAACGAGAAGCAGGAGAAGCAGAAACAGAAGAAACAGAAGAAGGAGAAGAAGCAGAAGCAGAAGGAGAAGCAGAAACAGAAGGAAAAGCAGAAAGAGAAGCAGGAGAAGCAGAAGAAGCAGCAGCA
>NW_012314634.1:0-2117 GCF_000151885.1 Dipodomys ordii | reverse complement strand
GGACACAGAGGGACACAGAAGGGACAGAGCGTGACACAGCTGGACACAGCGGGAGACAGAGCGAGGACACAGCCGGACACAGCGAAACACAGCGTGACACAGTGGGGACACAGCAGGGGACACAGCGGGACACAGCGGGGGACACAGCGGGACACAGCGGGGACAAAGCAGGACACAGCGGGGGACACAGCGAGGACACAGCAGGACCCTGCGGGACACAGCGTCGATACAGCGGGGACACAGCGGGACACAGCGGGGTCACTGCGGGACACATTGGGGGACAAAGCGGGACACAGCGGGACACAGCGGGGACGCAGCGGGACACAGCGGGACACGGCGGGGGACACAGCAGGAAACAGAGGGGGACACAGTGGGGGAAACAGCTGGACACAGCAGGGAACACAGCGAGGACACAGTGGGACCCAGCGGGACACAGCGTCGATACAGCGGAGACACAGCGTTACACAGCATGGTACAAAGCTGTGGACACAACGGGACACAGTGGGGGCACAGCGGGACACAGCGGGACGCAGTGGGACACAGCGGGGACAAAGCGTGAGACACAGCAGGGGACAGAACTGGAGACAGCGGGAACACAGCGGGGACACAGCGGGACACAGCGAGGACACAGCGGGACAGAGCGGGACACTGCAGGGCACAGCGGGGGACACAGCGGGACACAGCGGGGGACACAGGGAGGACAAAGCGGAACACAGAGAGGGACACAGTGAGGACACAGCCGGACACAGCGGGACACAGCGGGACACAGCCGGGACCCAGCAGTGGACACAGCGGGACACAGCGGGGGACACAGCGGGACACAGCGGGGGACACATGGAGGACTCAGCGGGACAAAGCGGGGACACAGCGGCGACTCACCGAGGGACACAGCGGGGGACAAAGCGGGACACCACAGAACACAGTGGGAAACAGCGGGACACAGCGGGGAAACTGCGGGGACACAGGGGGACAAAGGGTGGGACACATAGGGACACAGCGGGGGAGACAGCGGGACACTGTGGGACACAGCGGGGGACACAGGGGGGACACAGCGGGACCAAGCGGGACACAGCGTCGATACAGCGGGGACACAGCGGGACACAGCGGGGGACACAGCGAGGTCACAGCAGAACACAGCGTGGGAAACAGCGAGAACACATTGGGACACAGCGGGGACACAGCGGGACTCAGCGCGGGACACAGCGAGGACACATTGGGACACAGCGGGGATACAGCGGGACTCAGTGGGGGACACAAGAGTACACAGCGGGACACAGCGGGACACAGCGGGGGACACAGAGGGGTAAACAGCAGGACACAGCGGGGAACACAGCGAGGACACAGCGGGACCAAGCGGGATACAACGTCGATACAGTGGGGACACAGCGGGACACAGCGGGGTACACAGCTGGGGACACAACGGGACACAGCGGGGGACACAGCGAGCACACAGCAGAACACAGCGTGGGAAACAGCGAGGACACAGCGGGACACAGCGAGACACAGGGGGACACAGTGGGGACACAGTAGTAGACACAGCGGGACACAGCGGGGGACACAGCGGGACACAGCGGGGAACACAGCGAGGACACAGCGGGGACACAGCGGGGACACTGCGGGAACATAGTGGGACACAGCGGGGCACACAGCGGGACACAGCGGGACACAGCTTGGGACACAGCGGGAACACAGCAGGACACAGCGGGGGACACAGCGAGGACACAGCGGGACACAGCGGGACACAGCGTGGGACAAAGTGGGAGACAGCAGGGCACACAGCGAGGACACAGCGGGACACAGCGGCGACACATAGAGGACTCAGCGGGGGACACAGTGGGGGACAGAGCGGGACACAGTGGGACCCAGCGGGAACAAAGCGTGAGACACAGCGGTGGACAGAGCAGGAGACAGAGGCGGACACAGCGAGGACACAGCGGGACACAGCGGGGACACAGGTGGCTGAGGGGGGGCCACAGCGGGGGACAAAGCGGGACACAATGGAACACTGCGTGAAACAGCGGTGAACCTGTGGGGACACAGCGGGACACAGCGGGGACCCAGCGGGACCCAGCAGGACCCAGCGGGACACAGCAGGACACAGCGGGGGACACAGCGTG
>NW_012314633.1:0-2117 GCF_000151885.1 Dipodomys ordii | reverse complement strand
CATCCCCGCTGTATCGACGCTGTGTCCCGCTGGGTCCCGCTGTGTACTGCTGTGTCCCCCTCTGAGTCCCGCTGTGTCCCCACTGTGTCCCAATGTGTCCTCACTGTGTCCCTGGCTGTGTCCCGCTCTGTCAACCCTGTGTCCCCCGCTGTGTCTGCTCTGTCCCTCTGTTTCCCCTGCTGTGACCCCTGCTCTGTCCCACTGTGTCCCCCGCTGTGTCCCTGCTGTGTCCCCGCTCTGTCCGACTGTGTCCCGCTGTGTCTCCCGCTGATTCCCGCTGTGTCCCAGATGTGTCCCGCTGAGTCCTCGCTGTTTCCCCTGCTGTGTCCCGCTTTGTTCCCCCTGTGTCGCCTGCTGTGTCCCAATGTGTCCTCGCTGTGTCCCCCGCTGTGTCCCACTGTGTCCCCTCTGTGTCCCCCGATGTGTCCACTGCTGTGTCCACCGCTCTGTCCCCACTCTGTCCAACTGTGCCCCGCTGTGTCCCCGCTGTGTGCCCGCTGTGTCCCGCTGTGTACCCTGCTGTGTCCAGCTGTGTCACCCCTGTGTCACGCTGTGTCCCCTCTCTGTTCCCCGCTGTCCCCTGCTGTGTCCCCCGCTATGTCCCGTTGTGTCCCGCTGTGTCCCCTGCTTTGTCCCGCTGTGTCCCCGCAGTGTCCCCGCTGTGTCCCGCTGTGTCACACTGTGTCCCGTGGTGTTCCGCTTTGTCCCCTGCTGTGTCCCCCGCTGAGTCCCACTTTGTCCCCGTTGTGTCCTGATGTGTCCCCCGCTCTGTCCCCTGCTGTGTCCTGCTGTGCCCCCGCTGTTGCCCGCTGTATGCCCGCATTGTCCCCGCTGTGTCTGCTGTGTCCCGCGGTGTTCCGTTTGTCCCCCACTGTGTCCCCGCTGTTTTCCCCGCTGTGTCCCCGCTGTGTCCCGCTGTGTCCTCGCTGTGTCCCCCGCTGTGTCCTGCTCTGTTCCCCGCTGTGTCTCCCGCTTTGTCCCCGCTGTGACACGCTGTGTCCCCGCAGTGTCCCCGCTGTGTCCCGCTGTGTCACACTGTGTCCCGTGGTGTTCCGCTTTGTCCCCTGCTGTGTCCCCCGCTGAGTCCCACTTTGTCCCCGTTGTGTCCTGGTGTGTCCCCCGCTCTGTCCCCTGCTGTGTCCTGCTGTGCCCCCGCTGTTGCCCGCTGTATGCCCGCATTGTCCCCGCTGTGTCTGCTGTGTCCCGCTGTGTTCCGTGGTGTCCCGTTTGTCCCCTACTGTGTCCCCGCTGAGTCCCCGCTGTGTCCCCGCTGTGTCCCGCTGTGTCCTCGCTGTGTCCCCCACTGTGTCCTGCTCTGTTCCCCACTGTGTCTCCCGCTTTGTCCCCGCTGTGACCCGCTGTGTCCCCCCACTGTTACCCGCTGAGTTCCGCTGTGTCCCCCGCTGTGTCCCCCGCTGTGTCCTGCTGTGTCTTCGTTGTGTCCCCCGCTGTGTCCCGCTGTGTCCCCGCTGTGACCCGCTGTGTCCTCGCTGTGTCCCCCGCTGTCTCCCGCGTTGTCCCACGCTGGGTTTTGCTGTGTCCTCGCTGTGTCCAACGCTGTGTACCACTGTGTCACCACTGTGTCCCCTGCTGTGTGCCGCTGTGTTCCGCTGTGTCCCCCGCTGTGTTCCCCGTTGTGTCCTGCTGTGTCCCCAGCTGTGTCCCGCTGTGTCCTCGCTGTGTCCTGCTGTGTCCTCGCTGTGTCCCCCGCTGTGTCCTGCTCTGTTCCCCGCTGTGTCTCCCGCTTTGTTCCCGCTGTGCCCCGCTGTGTCCCGCTGTGTCCCAGTGTGTCCCGCTATGTCCCCCACTGTGTCCCCTTGTGTCCCCAGCTGTGTACCCCGCTGTGCCCCGCTGTGTCCCGCTGTGTCCCAGTGTGTCCCGCTATGTCCCCCACTGTGTCCCCTTGTGTCCCCAGCTGTGTACCCCGCTGTGTCCCGCTGTGTCCCCGCTGTATCGACGCTGTGTCCCGCTGGGTCCAACTGTGTCCCCTCAGTGTACCCCGCTGTGTCCCACTGTGTCCCCCGCTGTGTCCCTCGCTGTGTTCCGCTGTGTCCCCCACTTTGTCCCGCTGTGTCTCCGCCGTATCGCCGCTGTGGCGCGATGTGTCACACTGTGTC
>NW_012314632.1:0-2117 GCF_000151885.1 Dipodomys ordii | reverse complement strand
CTTCTTCTTCTTCTTCTTCTTCTTCTTCTTCTTCTTCTTCGGCTTTACATGCTTCTCTTTCTGC
Source organism: Dipodomys ordii (assembly GCF_000151885.1). NCBI lineage: Eukaryota > Metazoa > Chordata > Mammalia > Rodentia > Heteromyidae > Dipodomys > Dipodomys ordii. The sequence continues at coordinate 2,053 of NW_012314632.1, read as the reverse complement.
TTCTCCTTCTACTTCTCCTTCTGTTTCTCTTTCTCCTTCCTGTTTTTCTGCTTTTCCTTCTGCTTCTGCTACACCTGCTATTGCTTCTACTTCTTCTGTTTCTTCTGCTTCTCCTTCTGCTTTTGATTCTCTTTCTGCTTCTGCTTCTCGTTCTGCTTCTTATTCTGCTTCTCCAGATTCTGCTTCTTCTGCTTCTCCTTCTGCTTCAGGTTCTGCTTCGGTTTCTTCACATTCTTATGCTTCTGCTTCTCCTGCTTCTGCTTCTTCTGCTTTCCCTCCTTCTCTTTCTGCTTCTCCTTCTGTTTCTGCTTCTCCTTCTGCTTCTGCTTCTTGTCCTTCTCCTGTTTCTTCTGCTTCTGCTTCTCCTTTTTCTGCATCTCCTGCTTCTCCTTCTGCTTCTCTTTCTGCTTCTCCTGCTGCTTTTCCTTTTCCTGCTCCTTCTTTTGCATCTATTTCTGCTTCTCCTTCTGTTTCTCCTTCTCCTTCTCCTTCTCGTTCTTCTGCTTTTCCTTCTGCTTCTCCTTCTGCTTCTACATCTTCTGCTACTGCCTCTGCTTCTTCTGTTTCTTCTGCTTCTCCTTATGCTTCTCCTTCTGCTTTTGCTTCTCTTTCTGCTTCTGCTTCTCCTTCTGCTTCTCCAGATTCTGCTTCTTCTGCTTCTCCTGTATCTCCTTATGCTCCAGGTTCTGCTGCTGTTTCTTCGGCTTCTTCTGCTTCTGCTTCTCCTGCTGCTGCTTCTTCTGCTGCTCCTGCTTCTATTTCTGCTTTTCCTTCTGTTTCTGCTTCTCCTTCTGCTTCTGCCTCTTCTCCTTCTTATGTTTCTACTGCTTCTGCTTCTCCTGCTTCTGCTTCTCCTGCTTCTCGTTGTGCTTCTCTTTCTGCTTCTCTTTCTGCTTCTCCTTCTCCTTCTCCTTCTGCTTCTCCTTCTGCTTCTCCTTCTCCTTCTGCTTCAATTTCTCCTTCTGCTTCTCATTCTGCTTCTGCGTCTTCTGTTTCTTCTGCTTCTCTTGCTTCTGCTTCTCCTGCTTCTCCTACTTCTCGTGCTGCTTCTCCTTCTGCGTCTCTTTCTGCTTCTGCTTATCCTTTTGCTTCTCCTACTCCTAATCCTTCTCTTTCGCCTTCTCCTTCTTGTTCTTCTGCTTGTCCTGTGCTTCTGCTTCTGCTTCTGCTTATTCTACTATTTCTGTTTCTTCTGCTTCTGCTTCAGATTGTGATTCTTCTGTTTCTCCTTTCTGCTTCAGATTCTGCTTCTGCTTCTTCGGCTTCTCCTGTTCTTCTGCTTCTGCTTCTCCTGATCTCTGCTTCTCCTGCTTCTCTTTCTGCTTCTCCTTCTGCTTCTGCTTCTCCTTCTGCTTCTGCTTCTGCTCTTCTCCTTCTTCTGTTTCTTTTGCTTCTGTTTCTTCTGCTTCTTCTTCTGTTTCTTCTGATTCTACTTCGGCTTCTCCTTCTTCTCCTTCTCTTTCTGCTTCTTCTGATTCTCCTGCTTCTCCTTCTTGTTCTCCTTCTGTTTCTGCTTCTCTTTCTGCTTCTGCTTATCCTTCTTCTGCTCCTTCTCCTTCTCCTTCTTCTGCTTCTCTCACTGCTTCTGCTTCTGCTTCTTTTGCTTATTCTTTTTCTTCTGCTTCAGTTTCTCCTGCTTCTGCTTCTTCTCCTTCTACTGATTCTCCTTATATTTCTCCTTATGCTTCTCCTTATGCTTCTCCTTATGCTGCTTCTTCTTCTTCTTCTTCGTCTTCTTCTTCTTCTCTTTCTTCTGCTTCTTCTTTTCCTGCCTCTTCTGCTTCTATTGCTTCTCTTTCTGCTTCTTGTCCTTCTCCTGTTTCTTCTCCTTCTGCTTCTCCTGCTTCTGCTTCTTCTGCTTTTCCTGCTTCTCTTTCTGCTTCTCCTTCTGCTTCTCCTTCTGCTTCTGCTTCTCCTTCTGCTTCTGCTCCTTCTCCTTCTTCTGTTTCTTCTTCTTCTGCTTCTCCCGCTTGTGCTTCTTCTGCTTCTCCTGCTTACATACGTTCAGCTTCTCTTCGTCGGCTTCTCTTTCTATTTCTGCTTCTGCTTCTGA
>NW_012314631.1:0-2117 GCF_000151885.1 Dipodomys ordii | reverse complement strand
AAGCAAAAGCAGAATTAGAAGCAGAAGAAACAGAAGAAGCAGAGGCAGTAGCAGAAGAAGCAGAAGATGCAGAAGCAGAAGGAGAAGCAGAAGGTAAAGCAGAAGAACGAGAAGGAGAAGGACAAGGAGAAACAGAAGGAGAAGCAGAAAGAGAAGCAGAAGAAGGAGCAACAGAAGGAAAAGCAGCAGGAGAAGCAGAAAGAGCAGCAGAAGGAGAAGCAGGAGATGCAGAAACAGGAGAAGCAGAAGCAGAAGAAACAGGAGAAGGACAAGAAGCAGAAGTAGAAGCAGAACCTGAAGCAGAAGGAGAATCAGGAGAAGCAGAAGAAGCAGTATCTGGAGAAGCAGAATGAGAAGCAGAAGCGGAAAGAGAATCAAAAGCAGAAGGAGAAGCAGAAGAAACAGAAGAACAGAAGCAGTAGCTGTTGCAGCAGTAAGAGAAGCAGAAGGAATAGCAGAAGAACGAGAAGGAGAAGGAGAAACATAAGGAGAAGCAGAAAGAGAATCAGAAGGAGAAGCAGAAGAAGCAGAAGGAGAAGGAGAAGCAGAAGCAGAAAAAGAAGCATAAGGACAAGCACAAGCAGAAGGAGATGCAGAAGGAGAAGCAGGAGACGCAGAAGAAGAAGTAGAAGCAGGAGAAGGAGAAGAAGAGCAGCAGAAGCAACAGGAGAAGCAGTAGGAGAAGCAGAATCAGAATGAGAAGCAGAAAGAGAAGCAGTAGAAGCAGAAGAAGCAGGAAAAGCAGAAGCAGAAGAAAGAGAAGAAGAAGAAGAAGAAGAAGAAGAAGAAGAAGAAGAAGAAGAAGAAGAAGAAGAAGAAGAAGAAGAAGAAGAAGAAGAAGGAGAAGCATAAGGAGAAGCATAAGGAGATGCATAAGGAGAAGCAGAGAAGCAGAAGAAGCAGAAGCAGGAGAAGCAGAAGCAGAAGAAAAGGAATAAGCATAAGAAGCAGAATCAGAAGAAGAAGAAGTAGGAGCAGAAGAAGCAGTAGGAGCAGCAGAAGGAGAAGCAGAAGGAGAATCAGAAGGAGACGCAGAAGAAGGAGAAGCAGAAGCATAAGAAGTATCAGAAGGAGAAGCAGAAGGAGAAGCAGGAGAAGCAGAAGAAGCAGAAGCTGAAGGAGAAGCAGAAGTAGGAGGAGAAGAATAGAAGGAAGGGCAGCAGAAGCAATAGGAGAAGCAGAAGGAGAAGCAGAAGCAGAATGAGAAGCAGAAAGGGAAGCATTAGAAGCAGAAGAAGCAGGAAAAGCAGAAGCAGAAGAAAGAGAAGAAGAAGAAGAAGAAGAAGCAGAAGAAGAAGAAGAAGAAGAAGAAGAAGAAGAAGAAGAAGAAGCAGCAGAAGAAGAAGAAGAAGAAGACAAAGAAGAAGAAGAAGAAGCATAAAGAGAAGCATCAGGAGAAGCATAAGGAGAAGCAGTAGAAGCAGAAGAAGCAGAAGCAGGAGAAGCAGAAGCAGAAGAAAAAGAATAAGCAAAAGAAGCAGAAGCAGAAGAAACAGAAATAGTAGAATAAGCAGAAGCAGAAGCAGCAGGAGAAGCAGAAGAAGAAGACGGAGAAGGCGAAAGAGAAGGATTAGGAGTAGGAGAAGCAAAAAGATAAGCAGAAGCAGAAAGAGACGCAGAAGGAGAAGCAGCACGAGAAGTAGGAGAAGCAGAAGCAGGAGAAGCAGAAGAAACAGAAGACGCAGAAGCAGAATGAGAAGCAGAAGGAGAAAGTGAAGCAGAAGCAGAAGCAGAAGGAGAAGCAGAAGCAGAAGGAGAAGCAGAAGAAGGAGAAGGAGAAGCAGAAAGAGAAGCAGAACGAGAAGCAGGAGAAGCAGTAGCAGGAGAAGCCGAAGCAGAAGAAACAGAAGAAGGAGAAGAAGCAGAAGCAGAAGGAGAAGTAGAAACAGAAGGAAAAGCAGAAAGAGATGCAGGAGAAGCAGAAGAAGCAGAGGCAGGAGAAGCAGAAGCAGAAGAAGCCGAAGAAGCAGAAGCAGAACTTGAAGCAGAAGGAGAAGCAGGAGAAGCAGAAGAAGCAGATTCTGGAGAATCAGAAGCAGAAAGAGAAGCAAAAGCAGAAGGAGAAGCAGAAGAAACAGAAGAAGCAGAGGCAGTAGCAGAAGAAGCAGAAGATGCAG
>NW_012314630.1:0-2117 GCF_000151885.1 Dipodomys ordii | reverse complement strand
AAGGAAAAGCAGATAGAGATGCTGAAGCAGAAGAAGAAGCATCTCGAGAAGCAGAATATGCAGAAGCCGAAGAAGCAGAAGCAGAATCTGACGTAGAAGGAGAATCAGAAGAAGCATTTTCTGAAGCAGAAGCAGAAGAAACAGAATTTGTAGAATAAGCAGAAGGAGAAGCACCATGAGAAGCAGTGAAAAGCAGAAGGAGAAAGCGAAAGAGAAGGATTAGGAGTAGGAGAAGCAAAAGGATAAGCAGAAGCAGAAAAAGACGCAGAAGGAGAAGCAGCACGAGAAGTAGGAGAAGCAGAAGAAACAGAAGACGCAGAAGCAGAATGAGAATCAGAAGGAGAAATTGAAGCAGAAGCAGAAACAGAAGGAGAAGCAGAAGAGAAGCAGAAGGAGAAGGAGAAGGAGAAGCAGAAAAAGAAGCAGAACGAGAAGCAAGAGAAGCAGAAGCAGGAGAAGCAGAAACAGAAAAAACAGAAGAAGGAGAAGAAGCAGAAGCAGAAGGAGCAGCAGAAACAGAAGGAGAAGCAGAAAGAGAAGCAGGAGAAGCAGAAGAAGCAGCAGCAGGAGAAGGAGAAGCAGAAGAAGCCGAAGAAGCAGAAGCAGAACCTGAAGCAGAAGGAGAAGCAGGAGAAACAGAAGAAGCAGAATCTGGAGAAGCAGAAGGAGAAGCAGAAGCAGAGAGAAAAGCAAAAGCAGAAGGAGAGCAGGAGGAGAAGCAGAAGAAACAGAAGAAGCAGAGGCAGTAGCAGAAGAAGCAGAAGATGCAGAAGCAGGAGGAGAAGCAGAAGGAAAAGCAGAAGAACGAGAAGGAGAAGGAGAAACAGAAGGAGAAGCAGAAAGAGAAGCAGAAGAAAGAGCAGGAGAAGGATAAGCAGCAGAAGAAGCAGAAAGAGCAGAGAAGGAGAAGCAGGAGATGCAGAAACAGGAGAAGCAGAAGCAGAAGAAACAGGAGAAGGACAAGAAGCAGAAGCAGAAGGAGAAGCAGAAACAGAAGGAGAAGCAGAAAGAGAAGGAGGGGAAGCAGAAGAAGCAGAAGCAGGAGAAGAAGAAGCATAAGAATCCGAAGAAGCAGAAGCAGAACCTGAAGCAGAAGGAGAAGCAGGAGAAGCAGAGTAAGCAGAATCTGGAGAAACAGAATGAGAAGCAGAAGGAGAAGCAGAAGCAGAAAGAGAATCAAAAGCAGAAGGAGAAGCAGAAGAAACAGAAGAAGTAGAAGCAGTAGCCGTTGTAGCAGAAGCAGAAGCAGAAGCAGAAGGAAAAGCAGAAGAACAAGCAGGAGAAGGAGAAACAGAAGGAGAAGCAGAAGGAGAAGCAGAAAGAGAAGCAGGTAAAGCAGAAGAAGAAGAAGTACAAGGAGAATCAGAAGGAGAAGCAGAAGAAGGAGAAGGAGAAGCAGAAGCAGAAAAAGATGCAGAAAGAGAAGCAGGAGAAGCAGAAGAAGCAGAAGCAGAAGGAGAAGCAGGAAAAGCAGAAGAAGCAGAAGCAAAAGGAGAAGCAAAAGAAGGAGAAGCAGAAGCAGAAGCAGAAGAAGAAGCATAAGGACAAGCACAAGCAGAAGGAGATGCAGAAGGAGAAGCAGGAGAAGCAGAAGAAGCAGAAGCTGAAGGAGAAGCAGAAGTAGGAGCAGGTGGATAAGCAGAAGCAGAAGGAGAATCAGAAGAGGAATGAGAAGCAGAAAAAGAAGCAGGAGAAGCACAATAAGCAGAAGCAGGAGAAGCTGAAAGAGTAGAAGCAGAAGAAGCAGAAACAGAAGCAGAAGGAGAAGCAAAAGCAGAAGGAGAAGCAGCAGAAGAAGTAGAACCAGAAATTCAGGCAGGAGAATCAGAAGAAGCAGAAGCCGAAGGAGAAGCAAAAAGAGAAGCAGAAGGAGAAGTAGAAGAAGCAGCAGAAGGAGAAGCAGCAGAAGAAGCAGAAAAACAAGCAGGAGAAGCAGAAGCAGAAAGAGAAGTAGAAGCAGAAGAAGCAGAAGCAGAAGCAGAAGCAGTAGAAGCATAAGAAGCAGAAGCAGGAGAAGCAGAAGCAGAAGAAAAAGAAGAAGCATAAGAAGCAGAAGCAGAAGCAGAGGGAGAAACAGAAGAAGGAGAAGGAGCAGCAGAAGGTGAAGCAGAAGGAGA
>NW_012314629.1:0-2118 GCF_000151885.1 Dipodomys ordii | reverse complement strand
TCACCGCTGTGTCCCGTTGTGTCCCCAGTTGTGTACCTCGCTGTGTCCCACTGTGTCCCCGCTGTATCGACGCTGGGTCCCGCTGGGTCCCGCTGTGTCCTCCCTGTGTCCCCCGCTGTGTCCCGCTGTGTCCCACTGTGTCCGCCCCTGTGTCCCACGCTGTGTTCCGCTGGGTCCTCGCTGTGTCCCGCTCTATCCCGCTGTGTCCTCGATCTGTCCCCCGGTGTGTCCCGCTGTGTCCCCGCTGTGTCCCAAGCTGTGTCCCTCTGTTTACCCCACTGTGTCCCCCTCTGTGTCCCGCTGTGTCCCCCGCTGTGTCCCTGCTGTGTCCCCGCTGTGTCCTGCTGTATTCTGCTGTGTCCCCCGCTGAGTCCCGCTGTGTCCCCGCTGTGTCCCGCTGTGTTCCCCATGTGTCCCCCGCTGTGTCCAACCGTGTCCCACTGTGTCCCCCACTGTTTCCCCCGCTGTGTCCGGCTGTGTCCCCCGCTGTGTGCCGCAGTGTCCACTGCTGTGTCCCCGCTGTGTCCCGCTTTTTCCCCGGCTGTGTCCCGCTGTGTCCTCACTGTGTCCCCCGCTGTATCCCGCTGTGTCCTCGCTGTGTCCCCAGCTGTGTCCCGCTGTGTCCCCCGCTTTGTCCCGCTGTGTCCCACTGTGTCCCCGCTGTGTCCCGCTGTGTCCCGCTGTGTCCCCGGTGTGCCCGCTGTTTCCCGCTGTGTACCCGGCTGTGTCCAGCTATGTCACCACTGTGTCCCGCTGTGGCCCATCTCTGTCTCCGCAGTCCCCCGCTGTGTCCCCCACTGTGTGCCGCTGTGTCCCGCTATGTCCCCCGCTTCATCCCGCTTTGTCCCCCGCTGTGTTCCGCTGTTTCCCGCTGTGTCCTCGCTGTGTCCCGTGGTGTCTCATTTTGTCCCCGCTGTGTCCCCAGCTGTGTGCCTGCTGTGTCCCCAGCTGTGTACCCCACTGTGTCCCGCTGTGTCCCTGCTGTATCGACGCTGGGTCCCGCTGGGTCCCGCTGTGTCCTCCCTTTGTCCCCCGCTGTGTCCCGCTGTGTCCGGCACTGTGTCCCGCTGTGTCTACTGCTGTGTCCCCGCTGTGTCCCGCTGTGTCCAGCTGGGTCCCTGCTGTATCCACGCTGGGTCCTGCTGGGTCCTGCTCTGTCATCCCTGTGTCCCCCACTGTGTCCCGCTCTGTCCCCCGCTGTGTCTCTGCTGTGTCCCCGCTGTGTCCCGCTTTGTCCCGCTGTGTACTGCTGTGTCCCCCGCTGAATCCCGCTGTGTCCCAATGTGTCCCAATGTGTCCTCGCTCTGTCCCCCCCTGTGTCCCGCTGTGTCCTCCCTGTGTCCCCCGCTGTGTCCCGCTGTGTCCCGCTGTGTCCCCCGCTGTGTTCCCTGCTATGTCCCGCTGTGTCCCCCTCTGTGTCCCACTGTGTCCTTGCTGTGTCCCATGCTGTGTCCCACTGTGTCCTTGCTGTGTCCCATGCTGTGTGCCGCTGTGTCCTCGATGTGTCCCCCGCTGTGTCCCGCTGTGTCCTGCTGTGTCACGCTGTTTCCCCACTGCGTCCCCGCTGTGTCCCTCTGTGTACCCCGCTGTGTCCAGCTTTGTCCCCGCTGTGTCTCGCTGTGTCCCACGCTCTGTCCCCCTCTGTTTCCCGCTCTGTCCCCCTCTGTGTCCTGCTCTGTCCCACTCTGTGTCCCGCTGTGTCCCCCGCTGTGTCCCACTGTGTCCCCGCAGTGTCACTGCTGTTTCCTGCTGTGTCCCGCTGTGTTCCGTGGTGTCCCTCTTTGTCTCCCGCTGTGTCCCCCGCTGAGACCCCGCTGTGTCAACGCTGTGTCCGCCTGTGTCCTGGCTGTGTCCCCTGCTGTCTCCAGCTCTGTACCCCGCTGTGTCTCACGCTTTGTCCCCGCTGTGTCCCACTGTGTCCCGCTGTGCCCCCACTGTGTCCCCGCTGTGTCCCTGCTGTGTCCCTGCTGTGTCGCCGCTGTGTCCCGCTGTGTCCTGCTGTGTCCTCGCTGTGTCCCACGCTGTGTTCCGCTGTGTCCCCCGCTGTGTCCCACCGTGTCCCACTGTGTCCCCCACTGTTTCCCCCACTGTGTCCGGCTGTGTCCCCCGCTGTGTGCC
>NW_012314628.1:0-2118 GCF_000151885.1 Dipodomys ordii | reverse complement strand
TATCGGTGACCATGGAGGTCACAGCGGGACACAGCGGGGGACACAACGGGACACAGCGGGACACAACAGGGGAAACAGCGGGACACAGTGGGGGACTTAGCGTGGGAAACAGCGAGACACAGCGGGGACAAAGGTGGACACAGCGGGGTACACAGAGGGACACAGCGCGAACACAGTGGGGAAACAGCGTGACACAGCAGGACACAGCGGGACACAGCGGGGGACACAGCGAGACACAGCGGAGGACACAGTGAGGACACAGCGGGAGACAGCGGCGGACACAGCAAGGACACAGCGGGACACAGCAGTGACACAGCGGGACACAGAGGGGGCCACAGCGGGACACAGCGGGGGACACAGCGGGGGCCACAGCAAGACACAGCGGGTTACAGCGGGGGACACAGCGGGGACACTGCGGGACACAGCGGGACACAGCTGGGGACACAGCGGGGACACAGCGGGACACAACGGGGGACAAAGCGAGGACACATTGGGACACAGAGGGGGACACAGCAGTACACAGCGGGACACAGTAGGACACAGCGGGGCCACAACAGGGACACAGCGAGGACACAGCGGGAAACAGTGGGACACAGCGGGCGACAAAGCGGGAGACAGCGGGGGACACAGCGAGGACACAGCGAGGACAAAGCGGGACACAGCGTGGGACACAGCGAGGACACAGCGGGAAACAGCGGGACACAGCGGGGGACAAAGCTGGAGACAGCGGGGGACAAAGCGAGGACACAGCGGGACACAGCGACGACACAGAGGGGTCTCATCGGGGTACACAGCAAGGGACAAAGAGGGACACCACGGGACACAGTGTGACACAGCGGGACACAGCGGGGACACTGCGGGGACACAGCAGGACAAAGCGGGGGACAGAGCGGGACAGAGCGGGACACAGCGGGGGACAGCGGAGACAGAGAGGCGCCACAGCGGGACACAGCGGTGACACAGCTGGACACAGCAGGGTACACAGCGGGCCTCAGCCGGGGACACAGCAATATACAGCAGGACACAGCGGGGACACAGCAGGGACACAGCGGGGGACACAGCAGGGACACAGCAGGGACACAGCGGGGGACACAGCGAGGACACAGCGGGAGACAGCGGGGGACACAGCAAGGACACAGCGGGACACAGCGGGGGACACAGCGGGACACAGCGGGGGACACAGCGGGGGACACAGCAGGACACAGCGGGACACAGCGGGGGACACAGGGGGGACACAGCGGGACACACCGGGGACACAGCGAGGACACATTTGGACACAGCGGGGACACAGCGGGACTCAGCGGGGGACACAGCGGTACACACCGGGACACAGCGGGACACAGTGGGGGACACAGAGGGGTACACAGCGGGACACAGCGAGGATACAGCGGGACGCAGCGAGACACAGCGTCATTACAACGGGGACACAGCGGGACAGAGCGGGGTACACAGCTGGGGACACAACGGGGCACAGCGGGGGACACAGCGAGGACACAGTGGGGGACACAGCGGGACAAAACGGGACACAGCGGGGGACACAGTAGGACAGAGCAGGGGACACAGTGGGGGACAGAGGGGGACACCATGAATAACAGAGCAAGGACACAGCGGGACCCAGCGGGACACAGCCCTGATACAGCGGGATTCACAGCGTTACACAGCGGGTTACACAGCTGGGGACACAAAGGGACACAGTGGTGGACACAGCAGGACACAGCAGGACAGAGTGGGACACAGACGGGATATAGCGTGAGACACAGCGGGGGACAGAGCGGGAGACAGCGGGGGACACAGCGAGGACACAGCGGGACACAGCGGGGACTCAGCTTGGGACACAGCGGGGGACAAAGCGGGACACCACTGACACAGCGGGACACAGCGCGAAACAGCGGTGACCCTGCGGGGACACAGCGGGACACAGCGGGACAGAGTGGGGGACACAGCGGGACACAGCGCGGGACAGAGCGTGAGACACAGCGAGACACATCAGAGACAAAGCTATACACAGCAGGGTACATAGAGGGACACAGCGGGGAAACAGCGGGGGACACAGCGGGACACAGCGGGGAACACAGCGAGGACACAGCGGGGACACAGCAGGACACAGCGTCGATACAG
>NW_012314627.1:0-2118 GCF_000151885.1 Dipodomys ordii | reverse complement strand
ATCCCCGATGTGTCCCACTGTGTACCCCACTGTGTCCTGCTGTGTGCCGCTGTGTCCCCGCTGTGTCCCAGCTGTGTCCCGCTGTGTCCCCCTTTTTACCCGGTTTGTCCATACTGTCCCCCATTGTGTCCCTCGCTGTGTACCTCTGTGTCCCGCTCTGTCCTCGCTTTGTCCCCGCGATGTCCCGCTGTGTCCCCGCTGTTTCCCTGCTGTGTTCCACTCTCTCCCACTGTGTGCGTCTCTGTGTCCCCTGCTGTGTCTCCCTCTGTGTCCTGCTGTATCCCGGTGTGTCCCACTTTGTCCCCCGCTGTGTCCTGCTGTGTCCCCGCTGTGTAACGCTGTGTCCCCCTTTGTGTCCCTCTGTGTCCCACGCTGTATCCCTTTGTGTCCCGCTGTGTCCCGCTGTGTCTCCGGATGTGTCCTGCTGTGTAGCCCGATGTATCCTGCTGTGTCCCGCTGTGGACCCGCTGTGTATCCCGCTGTGTCCCACTGTGTCCCGCGATGTGCCCCCTTTGTTCCCCTCTGTGTCCTGCTGTGTCCCCTCCTGTGTCCCCGCTGTGTCGCCGCTGTGTAACGCTGTTTCCCCCTTTGTGTCCCGCTGTGTCCCCCGCTGTGTCTCTGCTGTGTCCCTTTGTGTCCCGCTGTGTCCCGCTGTGTACCCCGCAGTGTCCTGCTGTGTCGCCCGATGTGTCCCGCTGTGTCCCGCTGTGTCCTCATGTGTCACGCTGTGTCCTCGCTGTGTGTCCTTCTGTGTCCCGCTGTGTCTTCGCTGTGTCCCCCACTGTGTCCCGCTCTTTCCCGCTGTGTCCCGCTGTGTCCTTGCTGTGTCCCCATTTGTGTCCCGCTGTGTCCCCAGCTGTGTCCCGCTGTGTCCCCCGCTGTGTCCCCCACTGTGTCCCGCTGTGTCCCCCGCTGTGTCCCGCAGCGTTCCGCTGTGTCCCCGCTGTCTGCCGGTGTGTCACCGCTGTCCCCCGCTGTATCCCCCGCTGTGTCCCGCTGTGTCCTCGCTGTGTCCCGCTGTGTCCCTGCTGTGTCTCCGCTGAGTCCTGCTGTGTCCCTGGTGTGTCCTCGCTGTGTAACCGCTGAGTCCCTCTGTGTCCCCACTGTGTCCCACTGTGTCCCCCGCTGTGTCCCCGCTGTGTCCCCGCTGTGTCCTCCTGTGTCCCGCTGTGTCCTCCCTGTGTCCTTCTGTATCCCACTGTGTCTCCCGCTGTGTCCCCACTATTTCCGCGCTGTCACCCGCTGTGTCCATGCTGTGTCCCCCGCTGAGTTTGCTGTGTACCGCTGTGTCCCCCGCTGTGTTCCCTGTTGTGTCCCGCTGTGTCCTGCTGTGTTCCGCTCTGTTCTGCTGTGTGCCTGCTGTGTCCCCTGCTGTGTCCCGCTGTGTCTCCGGGTGTGTCCCCAGCTGTGTCCCGCACTTTCCCGCTGTGTCCCACTGTGTCCTTGCTGTGTCCCGATTTGTGTCCCGCTGTGTCCTCGCTGGGTCACCAGCTGTGTCCCACTGTGTCCCCATGTGTCACGCTGTGTCCTCTCTGTGTATCCCTCTGTGTCTCGCTGTGTCCTCACTGTGTCCCGCTGTGTCCCCGCTGTGTCTCCGCTGTGTCCTGCTGTGTCCCTAGTGTGTCCTCGCTGTGTAACCGCTGAGTCCCTGTGTCACCGCTGAGTCCCTCTGTGTCCCCGCTGTGTCCCACTGTGTCCCCCGCTGTGTTCCCGTTGTGTCCCCGCTGTGTCCTAATGTGTTCCGCTGTGTCCTCGCTGTGTCCTTCTGTATCCTGCTGTGTCCCCCGCTGTGTCCCGCTGTGTCCCGGTGTGTCCCGCTTTGTCCCCCGCTGTGTCCCTCTGTTTCCCACAGTGCTCCAGCTGTGTCCCCACTGTGTCCCGCTGTGTAACCCGCTGTGTCCCACTGTGTCCCCCGCTGTGTCCATGCTGTGTCCCGCTGTGTCCACACTGTGTCCTTATGTATCCCCACTATGTCCCCTAATGTGTCCCACTCTTTCATGCTGTGTCCCGCTGTGTCCATGCTGTGTCCCCATTTGTGTCCCACTGTGTCCTCTCTGTGTCCCCCGCTGTGTCCCGCAGTGTCCCGCTGTTTCCCCAAAAAGTGTCCCCCGCTGTGTC
>NW_012314626.1:0-2118 GCF_000151885.1 Dipodomys ordii | reverse complement strand
CAGCGGGGGACACAGTGGGGGACAGAGAGGGGACACAGCAGGACACAGCAGGAACACAGCTGGAAACAGCGGGGTACACAGCGGGACACAGCGAGCAAACAGCGGGGACACAGCGGGACACAGCCGGACACAGCGGGGACAGTCCGGGACACAGCGGGGCACAGCGGGGACACACCGGGACTCAACGGGGGACACAGCGAGGACACAGCGGGACACAGCAGGGAAAAACGGGGGACACAACGGGACACAGCGTGGACATAGCAGTGGACACAGAGGGACACAGCAGGGGACACAGCGGGACACAGCGGGGGACACAGCGGGGGACACAGCGGGACACAGCGGGACACACGTGGAACACAGGGGGGACACAGCGGGACACAGGGGGGACACAGCGAGGACACATTGGGACACAGCGGGGACACAGCGGGACTCAGCAGGGGACAGAGCAGTACACAGCGGGACACAGCGGGACACAGTGGGGGACAAAGCGGGACACAGAGGGGGACACAGAGGGGTACACAGCTTGACAGAGCGGGGAACACAGCGAGGACACAACGGGACCCAGTGGGACACAGCGTCGATGCAGCAGGTACATAGCGGAACACAGCGGGCTACACAGCTGGGGTCACAAGGGGACACAGCGGGGGACACAGCGAGGACACAGTGGAACACAGCGTGGGACACAGGGAGGACACAGCGGGACACAGCGGGACACAGCGGGGTCACAGGGAGGACACAGCGGGACACAGCGGGGGACACAACAGGACACAGCGGGGGACACAGCGGGACACAGCGGGACACAGTGGGGACAAAGCGGGGGACATAGCAGGGGACATAGCGGGACACAGCGGGGACCTAGCGGGACCCAGCGGTGAAACAGCGGGGACTCAGGGGGGGACATAGAGGGTCAAAGGTGGTAACAGCGGGACACAGCGGGAACACAGCAGGGACACAGTGGCGGACACAGCAGGACAAAGTGGGACACAGCGGGGACACAGCGGGACACAACGGAGGACACAGCGGGGACACAGCGCGGGACACTGCGGGACACAGCGGGGGACAGAGCGGGGGACACAGCGGGACACAGAGGGGGACACAGAGGGGGACACAGCGGGACACAGCGTGGAACACAGCGAGGACACAGCGGGACCCAGCAGGACACAGTGTTGATACAGCGGGGACACAGCGAGACACAGCGGGCTACACAGCTGGGAACACAACGGGACACATTGGGGGACACAGCGAGGACCCAGCGGAACAAAGCGTGGGACACAGCGAGGACACAGCGGGACACAGCGGGGACACAGCAGTAGACACAGCGGGACACAGTGGGGGACACAGCGGGACACAGCGGGGGACACAGCGGGGACACAGCGGGAAACAGCTGGGGACACAGCAAGGACACAGCGGGTCACAGTGGGGTACACAGCGGGACACAGCGTCGATACAGCGGGGACACAGCGGGACACAGCGGGTTTCACAGCTGGGGACACAAAGGGACACTTCGGGGGACACAGCGAGGACACAGCAGAACACAGCGTGGGACACAGTGAGGACACAGCGGGACACAGCGGGACACAGCAGTAGACACAGCGGGATACAGCGGGGGACACAGCGGGACACAGCGGGGGACACAGCGAGCACTCAGCGGGACCCAGGGGGACACAGCGTCGATACAGCGGGGACACAGCGGGACACAGCGGGGTACACAGCTGGTGACACAACGGGAAACAGCAGGGGACACAACGAGGACACAGCAGAACACAGCGTGGAACACAGCGAGGACACAGCGGGACACAGCGGGGACACAGCGGGGACTCACCGGGGGACACAGCCGGGACAAAGCGGGACACCACATGACACAGCGGGACAGAGCGGGACACAGCGGGGACACTGCGGAAACATAGCGGACACAGCAGGGTACACAGCGGGACACAGTGGGACACAGCAGGGGACACATCGGGGACACAGCGGGACACAGTGGGGACACAGAGGGGACTCAGAGGGGGACACAGCGGGGGACAAAGCGGGACACCACGGGACACAGTGGGACAAATAGGGGACACTGCGGGGACACAGCGAGACAAAACATGGGACACAGCGGGACACAGCGGGGGA
>NW_012314625.1:0-2118 GCF_000151885.1 Dipodomys ordii | reverse complement strand
CCCTATATGTCCGCTGTGTACCCCGCTGTGTCCCTCTGTGTCCCCGCTGTGTCCCGCAGTGGCCCTTCTCTGTCTCCGCTGTGTCCCGCTGTGTCCCCCGCTTTGTCCCGCTGTGTCCCGCTGTGTCCCCCGTTTTGTCCTGCTGTGTCCCCGCAGTGTCCCGCTGTGTCCCACTGTGTCACACTGTGTCCCGTGGTGTCCCCGCTGTGTCCCGCTGTGTCCCGCTGTTTCCCCCGCTGTGTCCCCCGCTATGTCCTGCTGTGTCCCCCACTCTGTCCCGCTCTGTCCTTGCTGTGTCCCCCGCTGTGTCCCCCGCTGAGGCCCCGCTGTGTCACCGCTGTGTCCCGCTGTTTCGTCGCTGTGTCCCCTGCTGTCTCCGTCTCTGTCCCCCGCTGTGTCTCACACTTTGTCCCTGCTGTGTCCCACTGTGTCCCGCTGAGTCCAGCTGTGCCCCCACTGTGTCCCGTTGTGTCCACAGCTATGTACCACGCCTTGTAACGCTGTGTCCCCGCTGTATCGACTCTGTGTCCCGCTGTGTCCCGCTGTGTCCTCGATCTGTTCCCCGCTGGGTCCCGCTGTGTCCCCCGCTGTGTCCCCCGCTGTGTCCTCGCTGTGTCCCCTGCTGTGTCCCACTGTGTCCTCACTGGGGTCCACCACTGTGTCCCGCTGTGTCCCCCGCTGTGTCACGCTGTGTCCGGCTGTGTCCCGCTCTGTCCCGGCTGTGTCCCTCTGTGTCCCCGCTGTGTGCCTGCTGTGTCCCACTGTGTCTCCCGCGTCGTCCCACTGTGTCCCATTGTGTCCCTGATGTGTCCCGCTGTGTCCAGCTGTGTCACCGCTGTGTCTCGCTGTGGCCACTCTCTGTCTCCACTGTCCCGCGCTGTGTGCCCCGCTGTGTCCCGCTGTGGCCCGCTGTGTCCCCCGCTTTGTCCTGCTGTGTCCCGCAGTGTCGCCGCTGTGTCCTGCTGTGTAACACTGTGTCCCATGGTGTCCCACTTTGTCCCACAATGTGTCCCCCGCTGAGTACCCTCTGTGTCGCCGCTGTGTCCCACTGTGTCCTCGCTGTGTCCCCCGCTGTGTCCCGCTGTGTCCTCCCTGTGTCCCCCGCTGTGTCCCGCTGTGTCCTCGCTGTGTTCCCCGCTGTGTCCAGCTGTTTCCCCCACTGTGTCCCCCACTGTGTCCTCGCTGTGTCCCCCACTGTGTCCCGCTGTGTCCCGCTGTGTCCTCGCTATGTCCCCCTCTGTGTCCCGCTGTGTCCCCCACCGTGTCCCGCTGTGTCCCGCTGCGTCCCCCCTGTGTCCCGCTGTGTCCCTCTTTGTCCCCCACTGTGTCCCGCAGTGACCACGTTGTGTCCCGCTGTGTCCCACTGTGTCCCGTGGTGTCCCGCTTTGTCCCCCGCTGTGTCCCCGGCTGAGTCTCGCTGTGTCCCCACTGTGTCCTCTCTGTGTCCCCCGCTGTGTCCTGCTCTGTTCCCCACTGTGTCTCCCGTTTTGTCCCTGCTGTGCCCCGCTGTGTCCCGCTGTGTCCCGCTGTGTCCCCCACTGTGTCCCGTTGTGTCAACAGCTGTGTACCCCGCTGTGTCCCGCTGTGTCTCTGCTGTATCGATGCTGTGTCCCGCTGGGTCCTGCTGTGTCTCTCTCTGTGTTCCCCACTGTGTCCTGCTGTGTCCCCCGCTGTGTCCCCCGCTGTGTCCCTCGCTGTGTCCCCTGCTGTGTCCCGCTGTGTCCCCCGCTGTGTCCTTGCTGTGTTCCCGCTGGGTCCCTCTCTGTCCCGCAGTATCCCCTGCTGAGTCCCGTTGTGTCACCGCTGTGTCCCGCTGTGTCCCCGCTCTATCGACGTTGTGTCCCGCTGGGTCCCGCTGTGTCCTCTCTTTGTTCCCCGCTGTGTCCCGCTGTGTCCCCCGCTGTGTCTCTCGCTGTGTCCCGCTGTGTCCCCGGCTGTGTCCGGCTGTGTCCCCCGATGTGTCCTTGCTGTGTACCCGCTGTGTCCCGCAATGTCCCCCAGCTGTGTCCCGCTGTGTCACCGCTAGTGTCCCCGCTTTGTCCTCACTGTGACCCCAGGCTGTGTCCCGCTATTGTCCCCTGCTGTGTACTCCGCTGTGATCCTCTGTGTCCCCCGCTG
>NW_012314624.1:0-2118 GCF_000151885.1 Dipodomys ordii | reverse complement strand
GCGGGGAAAAAAGCGGGACACCATGGGACACAGTGTGACACAGCATGACACAGAGGGAACACTGCGTCGACACAGCAGGACAATGCGGGGGACACAGCGGGACTCAGCGGGACACAGCGGGGGACACAGCGGGGCACAGTGGAGACAAAGAGAGGACACAGCAGGACACAGCGGTGACACAGTGGACACAACGGAGTACTCAGCGGGACACAGTGGGCACAAAGCGGGGACAGAGCGGGACACAGCTGGACACAGCAGAACATAGCGGGGGACACAGCGGGACACAGAGGGGGACACAGTGAGGACACATTGGGACACAGCGGGTGACACAGCGAGGACAAAGCGGTGACACAGCTGGACACAACGAAGTACACAGCGGGACACAGCGGTCACACAGCGGGGACACAGCAGGACACAGCGGGGAACACAGGGAGGACACAGCATGACCCAGTGGGACACAGTGTCGATACAGCGGGGACACAGCGGGACACAGCGGGGTACACAGCTGTGGACACAACGGGACACAGTGTGGGCACAGCGGGACACAGCGGGACAGAGTGGGACACAGACTGGATAAAGCGTGAAACACAGCGGGGGATACTGGGGGGACACAGCGGGACACAGGGGGGGACACAGTGAGGACACATTGGGACACAGCGGGGACACAGCGGGACTCAGCGGGGGACACAGCAGTACACAGCGGGACACAGCGGGACACAGCGGATCACAGCAGGGACAGAACGGGTGACACAGAGGGGTACACAGCGGGACACAGCAGTGGACAAAGCAGGACACAGCGGGGGACACAGCGAGGACACTGCAGGACACTGCGGGAGACACAGCAAGGACACAGCGGGACACAGTGGAACACAGCGGGACACAGCAGTGACACAGTAGGGGACCCAGCGGGACACAAACGGGGACACAGCGGGACACAGCGGGGCCAGAGGGAGGACATAGCAGGACACAGCGGGGGACACAGCGGGAAACAGCGAGGGACACAGCATCTATAGAGCGGGGACACAGCGGGACACAGCGGGGTACACAGCTGGGGACACAACGGGACACAGTGGGGGACATAGCGGGACACAACAGGACACAGTGGGACACGGCGGAACACGGCGGGGGACAAAGCGATGACAAAGCGGGACACAGCAGGGGACACAGTGGGACAGAGCAGGGTACACAGCAGGGGACACAGAGGGACCCAGCGGGACACAGCGGGGGATACAGGGGGGACACAGCTGGACACAGCGGGGGACACAGAGAGGACACATTGGGACACAGCGGGGACACAGCAGGACTCAGCGGGGGACACAGCAGTACACATCGAGACACAGCGGTACACAGCGGAGCACAGCAGGGACACAGCGGGGGACAAAGCGGGACACAGCGGGACACAGCGGGGGACATAGCAGGGGACACAGAGGGGTACACAGCGTGACACAGCAGTGGACAAAGCAGGACACAGTGAGGGACACAGCGAGGACACTGCGGGACTCTGCGGGAGACACAGCGAGGACACAGCGTGACACAGCGGAACACAGCGGGACACAGCAGGGACACAGCAGGGGACACAGCGGGACACAGAGGGGTACACAGAGGGACACAGCGGGGGACACAGCGGGACACAGCGGGGGACACAGCGATGACAAAGCGGGACACAGCGGGGATATAGCGGGACTCAACACGGTCACAGCGGGACACAGCAGGACACAGCGGGACACAGCGGGGACACAGCAGGGGACAGAGCGGGACACAGCGGGGGACACAGCGGGACACAGCGGAGGACACGGGGGGACAAAGGGGACACAGCAGGGGACACAGCGAGGACACAGCGGGACACATCTGGGACACAGCGGGAATCAGCGGGGGACACAGCGGGACACAGCGGGACACAGAGGGGACACAGCAGGGACACAGCGGGGGACACAGTGGGACAGAGCAGGGGACACAGCAGGGGACACATAGGGACAGAGCGGGACACAGCAGGGGACACAGGGGGGACACAGCGGGACACAGCGGGGGACACAGTGAGGACACATTGGGAAACAGCGGGGACACAGCGGGACTCAGAGGGGACACAGCAGTACACAGCGGGACACAGCGGGGCACAGC
>NW_012314623.1:0-2118 GCF_000151885.1 Dipodomys ordii | reverse complement strand
GAAGGAGGAGAAAGAGAAGCAGAAAGAGAAGTTTGAACGAGAAGCAGGAGAAGCAGAAGCTGGAGAAGCCGAAGCAGAAGAAACAGAAGAAGGGGAAGAAGCAGAAGCAGAAGGAGAAGCAGAAACAGAAGGAAAAGCAGAAATAGAAGCAGGAGCAGCAGAAGAAGCAGCAGCAGGAGAAGCAGAAGCAGAAGAAGCCGAAGAAGCAGAAGCAGAACCTGAATCATAAGGAGATACTGGAGAAGCAGGAGAAGCAGAATCTGGAGAAGAAGAAGGAGAACCAGAAGGAGAAATAGAAGCAGAAAGAGAAGCGAAAGCAGAAGGAGAAGCAGAAGAAACAGAAGAAGCAGAATCAGTAGCAGAAGAAGCTGAAGATGCAGAACCAGAAAGAGAAGCAGAAGGAATAGCAGAAGAACGAGAAAGAGAAATAGAAGAAGAAGCAAAAGGAGAAGTAGGAGAAGCAGAAGAAGAAGAAGCAGGAGAAGCACAAACAGAAGAAACAGAAGGAGAAGAGCAGAAGCAGAAGGAGAAGAAGAAGGAGAAGCAGAAGAAGCAGAAGCTGAAGCAGAAGAAGAAGAAACAGATAAAGCAGAAGAAGCAGAAGAAGAAGCAGCAGGAGAAGCAGAAGAAGAAGAAGGAGAAGGAGAAAGAGAAGGATTAGGAGTAGGAGAAACAGAAGGATAAGCAGAAGCAGAAAGAGAAGGAGAATGAGAAGGAGAAGCAGGAGAAGCAGAAGAAGCAGAAGCAGGAGAAGCAGAAGCAGAAGAAACATAGGAAGGAGAAGAAGCAGAAGGAGAAGCAGAAACAGAAGGAAAAGCAGAAAGAGAAGCAGGAGAAGCAGAAGAAGCAGCAGCAGGAGAAGCAGAAGCAGAAGAAGCCGAAGAAGCAGAAGCAGAACCTGAAGCAGAAGGAGAAGCAGGAGAAGCAGAAGAAGCAGAACATGGAGAAGCAGAAGGAGAAGCAGAAGCAGAAAGAGAAGCAAAAGCAGAAGGAGAAGCAGAAGAAACAGAAGAAGCAGAGGCAGTAGCAGAAGAAGCAGAAGATGCAGAAGCAAAAGGAGAAGCAGAAGGAAAAGCAGAAGAACGAGAAGGAGAAGTAGAAGGAGAAACAGAAGGAGAAGCAGAAAGAGAAGCAGAAGAAGGAGCAGGAGAAGGAAAAACAGCAGGAGAAGCAGAAAGAGCATCAGAAGGACAAGCAGGAAATGTAGAAACAGGAGAAGCAGAAGAAGAAGAAAAAGGAGAAGGACAAGAAGCAGAAGTAGAAGGAGAAGCAGATACAGAAGGAGAAGCAGAAAGAGAAGGAGGGGAAGCAGAAGAAGCAGAATCAGGAGAAGCAGAAGCATAAGAATCCGAAGAAGCAGAAGCAGAACCTGAAGCAGAAGGAGAAGCAGGAGAAGCAAAAGAAGCAGGATCTGGAGAAGCAGAATGAGAAGCAGAAAGAGAAGCAGAAGCGGAAAGAGAATCAAAAGCAGAAAGAGAAGCAGAAGAAACAGAAGAAGCAGAAGCAGTAGCAGTTGCAGCAGAAGTAGAAGGAGAAGCAGAAGGAAAAGCAGAAAAACGAGAAGGAGAAGGAAAAACAGAAGCAGAATCAGAAGGAGAATCAGAAGGAGAAGCAGAAGAAGCAGAAGGAGAAGCGAAGGAGAAGCAGAAGAAGAAGCATAAGGACAAGCACAAGCAGAAGGAGATGCAGAAGGAGAAGCAGGAAAAGCAGAAGAAGCAGAAGCAGAAGAAGAAATAGAAGTAGGAGAAGGAGAAGGAAGAGCAGCAGAAGCAATAGGAGAAGCAGAAGGAGAAGCAGAAGAAGAATGAGAAGCAGAAAGAGAAGCAGTGGAAGCAGAAGAAGCAGGAAAAGCAGAAGCAGAAGAAAGAGAAGAAGAAGAAGAAGAAGAAGAAGAAGAAGAAGAAGAAGAAGAAGATGAAGAAGAAGATGAAGAAGAAGAAGAAGAAGAAGAAGAAGACGAAGACGAAGAAGAGGAGAAGAAGGAGAAGAAGGAGAAGCATAAGGAGAAGCAGTAGAAGCAGAAGAGCAGAAGCAGGAGAAGCAGAAGAAAAAGAATAAGTATAAGAAGCAGAATCATTGGAGACGAGAGGAGCACAGAATGAGAAGCAGAAGAGATTC
>NW_012314622.1:0-2118 GCF_000151885.1 Dipodomys ordii | reverse complement strand
TGCTTCTTCTGTTTCTTCTTCTTCTCCTTCTGCTTTTGATTCTCTTTCTGCTTCTGCTTCTAAATCAGCTTCTCATTCTGCTTCTCCAGATTCGGTTTCTTCTGCTTCCCCTGCTTCTCCTTCTGCTTCAGGTTCTGCTTCTGCTTCTTCGGATTCTTATTCTTCTGCTTCTCCTGCTTCTGCTTCTTCGGCTTCCCCTCTTTCTCTTTCTGCTTCTCCTTCTGTTTCTGCTTCTCCTTCTGCTTCTGCTTCTTGTCCTTCTCCTGTTTCTTCTCCTTCTGCTTCTCCTGCTTCTGCTTCTTCTGCTTTTCCTGCTTCTCTTTCTGCTTCTCCTTTTGCTTCTGCTCCTTCTCCTTCTTCTGTTTCTTCTTCTTCTTCTTCTCCCGCTTGTGCTTCTCCTGCTTCTCCTGCTTCTCGTTCTGCTTCTCTTCGTCGGCTTCTCTTTCTATTTCTGCTTCTGCTTCTTCTGATTCTGATTCTTCTCCTTCTTCTTCTCCTTCTGCTTCTGCTTCTTCTGCATCTCCTGCTTCTCCTTCTGCATCTCCTTCTGCTTGTGCTTTTCCTTCTGCTTCTTCTTCTGCTTCGGCTTCTCCTTCTCCTTCTTCTCCGTCTGCTTCTCTTTCTTCTGCTTTTCCTGCTTCTCCTTCAGCTTCTCCTTCTGTTTCTCCTTCTCGTTCTTCTGCTATTCCTTCTGCTTCTCTTTCTGGTTCTGCATCTTCAGCTTCTTCTGCTACTGATTCTGCTTCTTCTGTTTCTTCTGCTTCTCCTTCTGCTTCTCCTTCTGCTTTTGCTTCTCTTTCTGCTTCTGCTTCTCCTTCTGGTTCTCCTTCTTCTTCTCCAGATTCTGCTTCTTCTGCTTCTCCTGTTTCTCCTTCTGCGCTTCTGCTTCTTCTGCTTCTCTTCGGCTTCTTCTGCTTCAATTTCTCCTTCTCCCTCATCTGCTTCTCTTTCTGCTTCTGCTTCTTCTGATTCTCCAACTTCTCCTTCTGTTTCTGCTTCTGTTTCTGCTTCTGCATCTCCTTCCCCTGCACCTTCTGCTGCTCCTTCTCCTTCTTCTGTTTCTCCCTCTGCTTCTATTTCTGCTTCTTATGCTTCTTCTTTTTCTTCTGCTTCTGCTTCTCCTGCTTCTGCTTCTTATGCTTCTACTGCTTCTTCTTCTGGTTCTGCTTCTTCTGCTTCTACTTCTCTTTCTGCTTCTGCTTCTCCTGCTTGTTTTTCTGCTTCTTCTGCTGCTTCTCCTTCTGCTGCTTCTTTTACTACTCCTTGTGCTTCTCTTTTTGCTTCTCCTTCTGCTTCTGCTTCTTCTGCTTCTCCTTCTCCTTCTTCTTCTTCTTCTTCTTCTTCTTCTTCTTCTTCTTCTTCTTCTTCTTCTTCTTCTTCTTCTTCTTCTTCTTCTTCTTCTTCTTCTTTTTCTTCTTCTCTTTCTGCTGCTTCTGCTTTTCCTGCTTCTTCTTCTTCTACTGCTTCTCTTTCTGCTTCTCATTCTGCTTCTTCTTCTCCTTCTGCTTCTCCTATTGCTTCTGTGGCTCTTCCTTCTCCTTCTCCTACTTCTCCTTCTCCTTCTCCTTCTGCATCTTCTTCTGCTCCTGCTTCTCCTTCTGCCTCTTCTTCTGCTTGTGTTTCTCCCTCTGCTTCTCCTTCTGCTTCTTCTGCTTCTCCTTCTGTTTCTCCTTCTCCTTCTCGTTCTTCTGCTTTTACTTTTGCTTCTCCTTCTGCTTCTGCTGCAACTGCTACTGCTTCTGCTTCTTCTGTTTCTTCCGCTTCTCCTTCTCCTTTTGATTCTCTTTCTGCTCCTGCTTCTCCTTCAGCTTCTCATTCTGCTTCTCCAGATTCTGCTTCTTCTGCTTCTCTTGCTTCTCCTTCTGCTTCAGGTTCTGCTTCTGCTTCTTCGGATTCTTATGCTTCTGGTTCTCCTGCTTCTGCTTCTTCTGCTTCCCCTCCTTCTCTTTCTGCTTCTCCTTCTGTTTCTGCTTCTCCTTCTGCTTCTGCTTCTGCTTCTTGTCCTTCTCCTGTTTCTTCTGCTTCTGCTTCTCCTGCTTCTGCTTCTTCTGCTTTTCTTGCTTCTCTTTCTGCTTCTCCTTCTGCTTAAAGCTCCTCCTTCTGCTTCTGCTCCTTCTA
>NW_012314621.1:0-2118 GCF_000151885.1 Dipodomys ordii | reverse complement strand
ACAGCGGGACACAGCGGGACACCTCGGGGACACAGCAGGGGACACAGCGGGACACAGCGGGGGACACAGCGGGACACAGCGGGCGACACAGGGGGAACAAAGCGGGACACAGCAGGGGACACAGCGAGGACTCAGCGGGACACATCTGGGACACAGCGGGAATCAGCGGGAGACACAGGGGGACACAGTGGGACAGAGCGGGGACACAGCAGGGACACAGCGGGGGACACAGTGGGACAGAGCAGGGGACACAGCAGGGGAAACAGAGGGACAGAGCGGGACACAGCGGGGGACACAGGGTTGACAGAGCGGGACACAGCGGGGGACACAGTGAGGACATATTGGGACACAGTGGGGACACAGCGGGACTCAGCGTGGGACACAGCAGTACACAGCGGGACCCAGCGGGACCCAGCGTCGATACAGCGGGGACACAGCGGGGTACATAGCTGGGGACACAACGGGACACAGTGGGGGCCATAGCGGGACACAGCGGGACACAGCGGCACACAGGTGGTCACAGCGAGGACAAAGCGGGGACTCAGCAGGGGACACAGCGGGTGACAAACGGGACACCACGGAATACAGGGGAATACAGCGGGACACAGCGGGGGACACAGCAGGACACAGCGGGACACAGAGGTGGACACAGCGGAACACAGCATGGGACAGAGCGGGGGACACAGCGGGACACAACGGGGACAAAGCGGCACTCAGCGGGGGACACAGGAGGGGACAAATTGGAACACCACGGGACACAATGTGACACAACAGGACACAGCGGGGACACTGTGTGGAAACAGTGGCACAAAGCACGGGACATAGTGGGACACAGCGGGACACAGCGGGGGACAGAGCATGTGACAGCGGGGGACAGAGAAAGGACAGAGCGGGACACAGCGGTGACACCGCTGGACACAGTGGGGTACACAGCAGGACACAGCGGGCACACAGCGGGGACACAGCGGGACACATCGGGACACAGTGGGGACAGAGCGGGACACAGAGGGACACAACGGGGTACACAGCGGGACACACGGGGGACACAGTGAGTACACAGCGGGACACAGCGGGGACAAAGCGGGGGACACAGCGGGACACAGCAGGGACACAGCGGGACACAGCGGGACACAGCGGGGGACATAGTGGGACACAGCGGGGGACACAGCGACGACAAAGCGGGACACAGCGGGGAAACAGCAGGACTCAGCAGGGTCACAGCGGGACACAGCGGGACACAGCAGGGACACAGCAGGGGACACAGCGAGACACAGCGTGGGACACAGCGGGACACAGCGGGGAATACAGAGGGACACAGTGGGGAACACAGAGGGACACAGCGGGACACAGCGGGTACAGCGGGGACACAGAAGGGGACAGCGGGGACTCACCAGGGGACAACGTGGACACAGCGGACACAGCGGGGGACACAGCGGGACACAGCGGGGGACACAGGGGGGACAAAGCGGGACACAGCGGGGGACACAGTGGAATACAGCGGGACACAGCGGAGACTCAGCCGGGACACAGCGGGTGACACAGTGGGACAGAGCAGGGGATACAGCAGGGGCTACAGAGGGACACAGCGGGACACAGCGGGGGACACAGCGAGGACACAGCGGGACACAGCAGGGGACACAGCGAGGACACATTGGGACACAGCGGGTACACAGCGGGACTCAGCGGGGGACACAGCAGGACACAGCGGGACACAGCGGGACACAACGGGGCCCATACGACACAGCGTGTGACACAGCAGGGGACTCAGCGGGACACAGCGGAGGACACAGCAGGACACAGCAGGGGACACAGGGAGGACACTGCTGGACACAGCGAGGGACACAGCGGGGGACACAGTGGGACACAGCGGGGTACACAGAGAGGACCCAGTGGGACCCAGCGGGACACAGCATCGATACAGCGGGGACACAGCAGGACACAGCGGGGTACACAGCTGGGGACACAGCGGGACACAGGGGGTCACAGCGGGGACAAAGCGGGGAGTCAGCAGGGGACAAAGCGGGTGACATACGTTACACCACGGAATACTTGGGAGTACAGAGGGACACAGCTTGGGACACAGTATGACTCAGCGGTGACACAGAGGTGGACACAGCG
>NW_012314620.1:0-2118 GCF_000151885.1 Dipodomys ordii | reverse complement strand
TCAGAGAAGGAGGAGAAGCAGAAGGAGAAGCAGAAGCAGAATGAGAAGCAGAAAGAAAAGCAGGAGAAGGACAAGAAGCAGAAGCAGGAGAAGCCGAAAGAGAAGAAGCAGAAGAAGCAGAAACATTAGCAGAAGGAGAAGCAGAAGCAGAAGGAGAATCAGCAGAAGAAGTAGAACCAGAAATTCAGGCAGGAGAAACAGAAGAAGCAGAAGCAGAAGCAGAAGGAGAAGCAAAAAGAGAAGCACAAGGAGTAGTAAAAGAAGCAGCAGAAGGAGAAGCAGGAGAAGAAGCAGAAAAACAAGCAGGAGAAGCAGAAGCAGAAAGAGAAGTAGAAGCAGAAGAAGCAGAAGCAGAAGAAGAAGCAGTAGAAGCATAAGAAGCAGAAGCAGGAGAAGCATAAGCAGAAGAAAAAGAAGAAGCATAAGAAGCAGAAATAGAAGCAAAGGGAGAAACAGAAGAAGGAGAAGGAGCAGCAGAAGGAGAAGCAGAAGCAGAAAGAGAAGCAGAAACAGAAGGAGAACAAAAGGAGAAGCAGGAGAATCAGAAGAAGCAGAAGTAGAAACAGAAAGAGAAGTAGAAGAAGGAGAAGCAGAAGTAGAATCAGAAGAAACAGAAGAAGAAGAAGAAGAACAGAAGAAGAAGAAGAAGAAGAAACAGAAGCAAAAGAAACAGAAGAAGGAGAAGAGCAGAAGCAGAAGGAAAGCAGAAGCAGAAGGAGAAGCAGAAAGAGAAGCAGGAGAAGCTGAAGAAGCAGGAGAAGAAGAAGCAGAAGAAACAGGAGAAGCCGAAGAAGCAGAAGCAGAATCTGAAGCAGAAGGAGAAACAGAAGAAGCACAATGTGAAGCAGAAGCAGAAGAAACAGAAATAGTAGAATAAGCAGAAGCAGAAGCACCAGGAGAAGCAGAAGAAGAAGAAGGAGAAGGCGAAAGAGAAGGATTAGGAGTAGGAGACGCAAAAGGATAAGCAGAACCAGAAAGAGATGCAGAAGGAGAAGCAGCACGAGAAGTAGGAGTAGCAGGAGAAGCAGAAGCAGGAGAAGCAGAAGAAACAGAAGGCGCAGAGGCAGAAGGAGAAGCAGAAGGAGAAATTGAAGCAGAAGCAGAAGGAGAAGCAGAAGCAGAAGAAGAAGCAGAAGAAGGAGAAGGACAAGGAGAAGGAGAAAGAGAAGCAGAAAGAGAAGCAGAACGAGAAGCAGGAGAAGCAGAAGCTGGAGAAGCCGAAGCAGAAGAAACAGAAGAAGGGGAAGAAGCAGAAGCAGAAGGAGAAGCAGAAACAGAAGGAAAAGCAGAAAGAGAAGCAGGAGAAGCAGAAGAAGCAGAATCTGGAAAAGCAGAAGGAGAAGCAGAAGCAGAAAGAGAAGCAAAAGCAGAAGGAGAAGCAGAAGAAACAGAAGAAGCAGATGCAGTAGCAGAAGAAGCAGAAGATTCAGAAGCAGAAGGAGAAGCAGAAGGAAAAGCAGAAGAACTAGAAGGAGAAGGAGAAGGAGAAACAGGAGTAGAAGCAGAAAGAGAAGCAGAAGAAGGAGCAGTAGAAGGAAAAGCGGCAGGAGAAACAGAAAGAGCAGCAGAATGAGAAGCAGGAAATGCAGAAACAGGAGAAGAACAAGCAGAAGAAACAGGAAAAGGAAAGAAGCAGAAGCAGAAGGAGAAGCAGAAAGAGAAGCAGTAGAAGCAGAAGAAGCAGGAAAACAGAAGCAGAAGAAAGAGAAGAAGAAGAAGAAGAAGAAGAAGAAGAAGAAGAAGAAGAAGAAGAAGAAGAAGAAGAAGAAGAAGAAGAAGAAGAAGAAGAAGAAGAAGAAGAAGAAGAAGAAGAGGAAGCATAAGGAGAAGAATAAGGAGAAGAATAAGGAGAAGTAGTAGAAGCAGAAGAAGTAGAAGTAGGAGAAGCAAAAGCAGAAGAAAAGAATAAGCAAAAGAAGTAGAAGTAGAAGCAGTGGGAGAAGCAGAAGAAGGAGAAGGAGCAGTAGAAGGAGTAGTAGAAGTAGAAAGAGAAGCAAAAACAGAAGCAAAAAAAGAAGGAGAAGTAGGAAAATCAGAAGAAGCAGAAGTAGAAGCAGAAAGAGGAGAAGAAGGAGAAGCAGAAGTAGAATCAGTAGAAATAGAAAAAGAAGAAGAAGA
>NW_012314619.1:0-2118 GCF_000151885.1 Dipodomys ordii | reverse complement strand
TCTTCTTCTTCTTCTTCTTCTTCTTCTCTTTCTGCTGCTTCTGCTTTTCCTGCGTCTTCTGCTTCTAGTGCTTCTCTTTCTGCTTCTCCTTCTCCTTCTGCTTCTGCTTCTGTTTCTTGTCCTTCTCCTGTTTCTTCTGCTTCTGCTTCTCCTGCTTCTGCTTCTTCTGCTTTTCCTGCTTCTCTTTCTGCTTCTCCTTCTGCTTCTGCTCCTCCTTCTGCTTCTGCTCCTTCTATTTCTTCTGTTTCTTCTTCTTCTGCTTCTCCTGCTTCTCGTTCTGCTTCTCTTCGTCGGCTTCTCTTTCTACTTCTCCTTCTGCTTCTTCTGATTCTGCTTCTTCTCCTTCTTCTTCTCCTTCTGCTTCTGCTTCTTCTGTTTCTCCTGCTACTCCTTCTGCATCTCCTTCTGCTTGTGCTTTTCCTTCTGCTTCTTCTTCTGCTTCTGCTTCTCCTTCTTCTGCTTCTCCGTCTGTTTCTGCTTCTTCTGTTTTTCCTGCTTCTCCTTCTGCTTCTCATTCTTCTTCTCCTTCTGTTTCTCCTTGTCGTTATTCTGCTATTCCTTCTGCTTCTCTATCTGCTTCTGCATCTTCAGCTTCTTCTGCTACTGCTTCTGCTTCTTCTGTTTCTTCTGCTTCTCTTTCTGCTTCTCCTTCTGCTTTTGCTTCTCTTTCTGCTTCTGCTTCTCCTTCTGCTTCTCCTTCTTCTCCAGATTCTGCTTCTTCTGCTTCTCCTGTTTCGCCTTCTGCTTCAGGTTCTGCTTCTGCTTCTTCAGCTTCTTCTGCTTCTATTTCTGATTCTCCTTCTGTTTCTGCTTCTCTTTCTGCTTCTGCTTCTTATCCTTCTTCTATTTCTTTTGATTCTGCTTCTCCTGCTTCTGTTCTCCTGCTTCTCCTTCTGTTTCTCTTTATGCTTCTCCTTCTGCTTCTCCTTCTGCTTCTACTTCTGCTTCTGCTTCTGCTTCCGCTTCTCCTTCTGCTGCTCTTTCTGCTTCTCCTGCTGCTTTTCCTTCTCCTGCTCCTTCTTCTGCTTCTCTTTCTGCTTCTATTTCTGTTTTTCCTACTCCTTCTCCTTCTCGTTCTTCTGCTTTTCCTTCTGCTTCTCCTTCTGCTTCTGCATCTTCTGCTTCTTCTGCTACTGCCTCTGCTTCTTCTGTTTCTTCTGCTTCCCCTTCTGCTTCTCCTTCTGCTTTTGCTTCTCTTTCTGCTTCTGCTTCTCCTTCTGCTTCTCCAGATTCTGCTTCTTCTGCTTCTCCTGCTTCTCCTTCTGCTTCAGATCTGCTTCATCTGCTTCTGCTTCTCCTGCTGCTGTGCTGATTTCTTCTGCATCTCTTTCTGCTTTTCCTTCTGTTTCTGCTTCTCCATCTGCGTCTTCTCCTTACTATGTTTCTTCTGCTTCTGCTTCTCCTGCTTCAGCTTCTTCTGCTTCTCCTGCTTCTCCTTCTCATTCTCCTTCTCTTTCTGCTTCTGCTTATCCTTCTGTTTCACCTACTCCTAATCCTTCTCTTTCTCCTTCTCCTTCTTCTTTTTCTACTTCTCCTACTGCTTCTTCTTCTGCTTCTTCTGCTTTTTCTGTTTCTTCTTCTTCTGCTTCAGCTTCTGCTTCTTCTGCTTCTCCTTCTGCTTCTCCTTCTGCTTCTGCTCTTCTCCTTCTGTTTCTTCTGTTTCTGCTTCTCCTGCTTCTTCTTCTTCTGCTTCTCCTACTTCTCCTTCTGCTTCTCCGTCTCCTTCTCCTTCTCCTTCAATTTCTCCTTCTTGTGCTTCTCATTCTGCTTCTGCTTCTGCTTCTCCTGCTTCTGCTTCTTCTGTTTCTCCTTCTGCTTCTTCTTCTGCTTCTCTTTCTGCTTCTTATTCTGCTTCTGCTCCTCCTACTCCTAATCCTTCTCTTTCTCCTTCTTCTTCTGCTTCTCGTTCTGCTTCTGCTTCTTCTGCTTGTTCGGTTTCTTCTGCTTCTGCTTTTCCAGCTTCTGCTGCTTCTGCTTCTCCTTCTGCTTCAGGTTCTCCTTCTGATTCTTCGGCTTCTTCTGTTTCTTCTGCTTCTGCTTCTCCTGCTACTGCTTCTTCTGCTACATTTAAGCTTCTCTTTCTGCTTCTCCTTCTGCTTCTGCTTCTCCTTCTGCTCC
>NW_012314618.1:0-2118 GCF_000151885.1 Dipodomys ordii | reverse complement strand
CGCTGTTTACCCTGCTGTGTCCTGCTGAGTCCCACTGTGTCCCGCTGTGTGCCTGCTGTCCCCCGCTGTGTCCCCGCTGTGTCCCCGCTGTGTCCCACTGTAACCCGCTGTATCCTCGCTGTTCGCCGCTGTGTCCACGCTGTGTCCCGCTGTGTCCCGCTGTGTCCCACTGTGTCCCCTGCTCTGTCCCACTGTGTCCCCCGCTGTGTTCCCACTGTGTCTCCGCTTTGTCCTCCTGTGACCCACTGTGTCCTCGCTATGACCCCCGCTGTGTCCCGCTGTGTCCCCGCTGTTTCCCGCTGTGTCCCCGCTGTGTCCCCCGCTGTGTCTCGCTGTGTCCCGCTGTGTCCGCCTGTATGTCCCCCGCTGTGTCCCGCTGTGTCCCCCGCTGAGTCCCACTGTGTCCTGCTGTGTCCCGCTGTGTCCCGCTGTGTCCCGCTGTGTCCCCCGCTGAGTCCCACTGTGTCCTGCTGTGTCCCGATGTGTCCCACTGTGTCCCCGCTGTGTCCCCGCTCTGTCTCGCTCTGTCCACGCTGTGTCCCGCTGTGTGCCTCTGTGTCCCCCGCAGTGTACTTGCTGTGCCTCCTCTGTGTACGTGCTGAGTCCCACTGTGTCCCGCTGTGTCCCGCTGTGTCCCGCTCTGTCCCCACTGTGTCCTTGCTGTGTCCCACTGTGTCCCGCTGTGTCCTGCTGTGTCCCAGCTTTGTTACCGCTGTGTCTGGCTGTGTCTGGCTGTGTCCCCCGCTGGGACCCCGCTGTGTCCCCGCTGTTTCCCGCTGTGTCCCCGCTTTGTTACCACTGTTTCTCGCTGTGTCCCTCTGTGTCCACGCTGTGTCCCGCTCTGTCTCGCTCTGTCCCTGTTGTGTCCCGCTGTGTCCCCCCACAGTGTACTTGCTGTGTCTCCTCTGTGTACGTGATGAGTCCCACTGTGTCCCGCTGTGTCCTGCTGTGTCCCGCTCTGTCCCCGCTGTGTCCCCGCTGTGTCCCACTGTGTCCCGCTGTGTCCCGTTGTGTCCCAGCTTTGTTACCACTGTGTCTGGCTGTGTCCCGCTGTGTCCCACGCTGGTACCCCGCTGTGTCCCCGCTGTGTCCCGCTGTGTCCCCGCTTTGTCACCGCTGTTTCTCGCTGTGTCCCTCTGTGTCCACGCTCTGTCCCGCTGTGTCCCAGCTGTGTACCGCTGTGTCTCCCGCTTTGTCCCCCTCTGTGTCCCGCTCTGTCCCCGCTGTGTCCCGTTGTGTCTCCCTCTGTTTCCAGCTGTGTCCCGCTGTGTCCCCGCTCTGTCCTGCTGTGTACCCCTGTGTTTTGGCTGTGTCCCCGCTGTGTCCCCCGCTGTGTTCTGCTGTGTCCCCGCTGTGTCCCACTGTGTCCCGCTGTGTCCCCGTTGTCTCCCGATGTGTACATTGTGTGCCCCGCTGTGTCCTCACTGTGTCCCCTGCTGTGTCTCCGCTGTGTCGCGCTGTGTTCCGCTGTGTCCCGCTGTGTCTCCCGCTGTGTCCCGTTGTGTCCACTGCCTTGGCCCCAATGTGTCCTGCTGTGTCCCGCTGTGTCCTCGCTGTGTCCCCGCTGTGTCCCTCTGTGTCCCTCTGTGTCCGCACTCTGCCCTGCTGTGTCCTGCTGTGTCCCCCGCTGTTTACCTCGCTGTGTCCTGCTGAGTCCCACTGTATCCCGCTGTGTGCCTGCTGTCCCCCGCGGTGTCCCCGCTGTGTCCCCGCTGTGTCCCGCTGTAACCCGCTGTATCCTCGCTGTCCGCTCTGTGTCCACGCTGTGTCCCGCTGTGTCCCGCTGTGTCCCCTGCTCTGTCCCACTGTGTCCCCCGCTGTGTCCCCGCTGTGTCTCCGCTTTGTCCTCCTGTGACCCGCTGTGTCCTCGCTATGACCCCCGCTGTGTCCCGCTGTGTCCCCGCTGTGTCCCCACTGTCCGCCGCTGTGTCCACACTGTGTCCCGCTGTGTCCTCGCTGTGTCACCCGCTGTGTCCCTGCTTTGTCCCGTTGTGTCCCCACTGTCTGCTGCTGTGTCCACGCTGTGTCCTCGCTGTGTTCCCCGCTGTGTCCCGCTGTGTCCCGCTGTGGCCCCTGCTGTGTCCCACTGTGTCCCCAGCTGTGTCCCCCCTGTGTCTC
>NW_012314617.1:0-2118 GCF_000151885.1 Dipodomys ordii | reverse complement strand
ACAGAGAGGGGACACAGCAAGACACAGCGGGGACACAGCTGGACACAGCGGGGGACACAGCGGGACACAGGGGGCACACAGTGGGGACACAGCGGGGGACACAGCGGGACAAAGCGGGTCACAGCGGGGGACACAGCGGGACACAGCGGGGGAAACAGAGGGGTACACAGCGGGACACGGCCGGGAACACAGCGTGGACACAGAGGGACACACCGGGACACAGCGTCAATACAGCGGGGACAGAGCGGGTCACAGCAGGGACAAAGCGAGACACAGCGGGACACAGCGAGGGACACAGAGGGACACAGCGGGGACACAGCGGGACACAGCAGGACACAGCGGGGGACACAGCGGAACACAGCGTGGGACACATCGAGGACACAGCGGGACACAGCGGGACACAGCGGGGACACAGCAGGGACACAGCAGGGACACAGCGGAGGACACAGCGGGGGACATAGCGGGACACAACGGGGAACACAGCGAGGACACAGCAGGACACAGCGTCGATACAGCGGGGACACAGCGGGACACAGCGGGGTACACAGCTGGGGACACAACGGGACACAGCGGTGGACACAGCGGGGACACAGCGGGAGACAGCGGGGACACTGCGGGAACATAGCTGGACACAGCGGGGTACAAAGCGGGACACAGCTGGGGACACAGAGTGGTACACAGAGGGACACAGCGGGAAACACAGCGAGGTCACAGCGGGGGACCAAGCGGGACAACACGGGACACAGTGTAACACAGCGAGACACAGCGGGACACAGCGGGGGACAAAGCGCGGGACAACAGGGGACAGGGGACACAGCGGGACACAGCGGGGACACAGCTGGACACAGCGGGGTACACAGAGGGACACAGCGAGCACACAGTGGGGACACAGCAGGACACAGCGGGACACAGCGGGGACGGAGCATGACAGAGCATGACACAGCGAGGACACATTGGGACACAGCGGGGACACAGCGGAACTCAGCGGGAGACACAGCAGTACACAGCGGGACACAGTGGGACACACCGGGGAGACAGCAGGGACACAGTGGGGGACACAGCGGGACACAGTGGGTCACAGCAGGGGACACAGCGGGACACAGCGGGGGACACAGAGTGGTACACAGCGGGACACAGGGGGAAAACAGCGCGGACACAGCGGAACACAGCGTCGATACAGTGGGGACAGAGCGGGTCACAGCAAGGACACAGCGGGACACAGCGGGACACAGCGGGACACAGCAGGACACAGCGGGGGACACAACGGGACAGAGCGGGGACACAGTGGGGACTCAGCGGGGGACACAGCAGGACACAGCGGCGGACACAGCGGGACACAGCGGGTGACACTGCGGAACACAATGTGGGACAGAGCGTGGGACACAACGAGACACAGCGGGGACAAAGTTGGACACAGCGGGGTACACAATGGGACATTGCAGGGACACAGCGGGGAAACAGCGTGACACAAAAGGACACAGCGGGACACAGCGGGGGACACAGCGAGGACACAGCGGCACACAGTGGGGGACAGAGCAAGGACAGAGAGGGACACAGCGGTGGACACAGCGGGACATAGCGGGGGCCACAGCGGGGGACACAGCGGGACACAGCGGTACACAGCGGGGGACACAGGAAGGACACAGCGGTACACAGCGGGGGACAGAGCGAGGACACATTGGGACACAGCGGGGACACAGCGGGACTCAGCGGGGGACACAGCATTACACAGCGGGACACAGCGGGACACAGCGGGGACACAGCAGGGACACAGCGGGGGACACAGCGGGAAACAGCGGGGGACACAGAGGGGTACACAGCGGGGAAAACAGTGAGGCCAAAGCAGAACACAGCGTGGGACAGAGCGAGGACACAGCGGGACACAGCGGGACACAGCGGCGACAAAGCAGTAGACACAGCGGGACACAGTGGCGGACATAGCGGGACACAGTGGGGGACACAGGGAGGACACAGCGGGACCCAGTGGGACCGAGCATCGATACAGCGGGGACACAGTGGGACACAGTGAGGTACACAGCTGGGGACACAACAGGACACAGCAGGGAACATAGGGAGGACATAGCGGGACCCAGCAGGACCCAGCGTCGTTACAACGTT
>NW_012314616.1:0-2118 GCF_000151885.1 Dipodomys ordii | reverse complement strand
TTTTTTTTTTTTTTTCCGTAATATTTTTTCTCCTTTTAATTTTTTTAATCCTTATCTAATAAATAACATAATAGTATTATCCTTATATGTTTTACATATGCAATAGGTACAGCATCATGGATGTTACCATAAATCTGAATGAAATACTCATGATGAATTAATCAAGTAGTATCTTAAGGTAGCTGAAGCAGCTGTTGGAATTAGATGCAGGTGGCAGTTGTAGTAAGATCCCTCCGCAGAAGTAGTAGCAGCAGAAGTAGATGCTGCAGCAGTAGCAGTAGAAGCAGCAGAAGCAGCAGAAGAAGAAGCAGTAGAAGTAGTAGAAGAAGAAGAAGAAGAAGAAGAGAAGAAGAAGAAGAAGAAGAAGAAGAAGAAGAAGAAGAAGAAGAAGAAGAAGAAGAAGAAGAAGAAGAAGAAGAAGAAGAAGAAGAAGAAGAAGAAGAAGAAGAAGAAGAAGAAGAAGAAGAAGAAGAAGGACAAGAAGAAGAAGAAGAAGGAGGAGGAGGAGGAGGAGGAGAAGAAGAAGCATAAGGAGAAGCAGTAGAAGCAGAAGAAGCAGAAGCAGAAGCAGAAGAAAAAGAATAAGCAAAAGAAGCAGAATCAGAGGGAGAAGCAGAGGAAGGAGAAGGAGCAGCAGAAGGAGAAGCAGAAGGAGAATCAGAAGGAGAAGCAGAAGAAGGAGAAGCAGCAGAAGGAGAAGCACAAGCAGAAGAAGATGCAGAAGGAGAAACAGGAGAAGCAGAAGAAGCAGAAGCAGAAGGAGAAGCAGAAGTAGGAGAAGGAGAAGGAGAAGGAAGGGCAGCAGAAGCAATAGGGAAGCAGAAGGAGAAGCAGAAGCAGAATGAGAAGCAAAAAGAGAAGCAGTAGAAGCAGAAAAACCAGGAGAAGCAGAAGAAAGAGAAGAAGAAGAAGAAGAAGAAGAAGAAGAAGAAGAAGAAGAAGAAGAAGAAGAAGAAGAAGAAGAAGAAGAAGAAGAAGAAGAAGAAGAAGAAAAAGAAGAAGAAGAAGAAGAAGAAGAACAAGAAGAAGAAGAAGAAGAAGAAGAAGGAGAAGCATAAGGAGAAGCATAAGGAGAAGCATAAGGAGAAGCAGTAGATACAGGAGAAGCAGAAGAAATAGAATAAGCAAAAGAAGCAGAAGCAGAAGCAGTGGGAGAGGCAGAAGAAGAAGAAGGAGAAGGAGCAGCAGAAGGAGAAGCAGAAGCAGAAAGAGAAGCAGACAAAAGGAGAACAAGAAGGAGAAGCAGGAGAATCAGAAGAAGCAGAAGTAGAAACAGAAAGAGAAGTAGAAGAAGGAGAAGCAGAAGTAGAATCAGAAGAAACAGAAGAAGAAGAAGAAGAAGAAACAGAAGCAAAAGAAACAGAAGAAGAAGAAGAAGAAGAAGAAGCAAACGAAACATAAGAAGGAGAAGAGCAGAAGCAGAAGGAAAAGCAGAAGCAGAAGGAGAAGCAGGAGAAGCTGAAGAAGCAGGAGAAGCACAAGCAGAAGAAACAGGAGAAGCCGAAGAAGCAGAAGCAGAATCTGAAGCAGAAGGAGAAACAGAAGAAGCACAATCTGAAGCAGAAGCAGATGAAACAGAAATAGTAGAATAAGCAGAAGCAGAAGCACCAGGAGAAGCATAAGAAGAAGAAGGAGAAGGTGAAAGAGAAGGATTAGGAGTAGGAGAAGCAAAAGGATAAGCAGAACCAGAAAGAGACGCAGAAGGAGAAGCAGCACGAGAAGTAGGAGTAGCAGGAGAAGAAGAAGCAGGAGAAGCAGAAGAAACAGAAGGCGCAGAAGCAGAATGAGAAGCAGAAGGAGAAATTGAAGCAGAAGCAGAAGGAGAAGCAGAAGCAGAAGAAGAAGCAGAAGAAGGAGAAGGACAAGGAGAAGGAGAAAGAGAAGCAGAAAGAGAAGCAGAACGAGAAGCAGGAGAAGCAGAAGCTGGAGAAGCCGAAGCAGAAGAAACAGAAGAAGGGGAAGAAGCAGAAGCAGAAGGAGAAGCAGAAACAGAAGGAAAAGCAGACAGAGAAGCAGGAGAAGCAGAAGAAGCAGCAGCAGGAGAAGCAGAAGCAGAAGAAGCCGAAAACGCAAAAGCAGAACCTGAAGCAGAAGGAGAAGCAGGAGAAGCAGAAGAAG
>NW_012314615.1:0-2118 GCF_000151885.1 Dipodomys ordii | reverse complement strand
CAGCGGGACACACCGGGGACCACAGGGGGAACACAGTGGGACACAGCAGCGACACAGCGGAACACAGCGGGGGAACACAGCGGGACACAGCCTGGGACAGAGCGGGACACAGCGTGGACAAAGCGGGACACAGTGAGACACAGCAGTGACAAAGCGGCGACACAGCAGGACACAGCGGAACACAGTGGGGAACAGAGGGGACACACCGGTGACAACGGGGACACAGCAGGGCAGCGCGGGGGTCACAGTGGGAAACAGCGGGGACACAGGGGGACACAGGGGGCGACACAGAGGGACACAGCGGGACACAGCGGGACAGAGTGGGGACACAGCAGGGACAAAGCGGGGGACACAGTGGGGGACACAGCGGTAAACAGCGGGGGACCCAGCGGGACTCATCTAGGGACACATCAAAGGACACAGCGGGTGACACAGCGGGGGAAACAGCGGGAAACAGCGGGGGACACAGCGAGGACACAGCAGGACACAGCGGGGGACACAGAGGCAGACACAGCGGTACACATCGGGACACAGCGGGGACACAGCGGGACACAACGTGACACAGCGGGGACACAGCGGGACACAGCGGGGACACAGCGGGGACCCAGCGGGGGACACAGTGGGACACAGCGGGGACACAGAGGGACTCAGCAGTTACACAGCAAGGACACACCAGGGACACAGCCGGACACAGCGGAGACAAAGCGGGGACACAGTGAGACACAGAGAGGACACAGCGGGACACAGCGGAGGACACAGCGGGGGACAGCGGTGACACACAGGCGGACAGCGGGGACACAGCGGGACACAGCAGGACACAGCGGGGCACAGCGTGACACAGTGGGGGACACAGCGGGGGACACAGCGGGACACAGCTGGGGACACAGCGAGGACACAGCGGGACACAGCGGGGGACACAGCGGGGAACAGCGGGGACACACATGCAGACAGCGGGGACACAACGGGACACAGCAGGGGACATCGGGGACACAGCGGGACACAGCGGGACACAGCGGGACACAGCAGGGACACAGAAGGAACACAGCGGGTCACAGCGGGGACACAGTGTGGGACACAGCGAGGACACAGCGTGACACAGAAGGATACACAGAGAGGACACAGCGTGACACATGGGGACACAGCGGGACACAGCGGGGGACACAGAGAGGACACAGCGGGACACAAATGGAGACACAGCAAGGACAGAGCGGGACACAGCGGGAAAGAGCGGGACACAGCGGGGGACACAGCCGGGACACAGCGGGACACAGCGTGGGACACAGCAGGGATACATCGGGTCACAGCGGGGACACAGTGGGGGACACAGCAAGGACACAGCGGGACACAGAGGGATACACAGCGAAGACACAGCGTGACACATGGGGACACAGCGGGACCCAGAGGGGGACCCAGCGAGGACACAGCGGGACACAAATGGGGACATAGCAAGGACACAGAGGGACACAGCGTGAAAGAGCAGGACACAGCGGAAGACACAGCCTGGGACACACCCGGACACAGCAGGTGACAGAGCGGGGATACAGCGGGACACAGAGGGGACACAGCGGGACACAGCGGGACACATCGGGCGACACAGCAGGACACTGCGAGGTACACAGCGGGACACAGCGGGACACA
This sequence comes from Dipodomys ordii, assembly GCF_000151885.1. Classification (NCBI taxonomy): domain Eukaryota; kingdom Metazoa; phylum Chordata; class Mammalia; order Rodentia; family Heteromyidae; genus Dipodomys; species Dipodomys ordii. The sequence continues at coordinate 480 of NW_012314615.1, read as the reverse complement.
GCAGGACACAGCAGGGACACAGCGGGGGACACAGCGGGAAACAAAGGGGGACACAGTGTTACACAGCGGGGACACAGCAGGGGACACAGCAGGACACAGAGGGGAACAAAGGGGGCACACAGCGGGACACAGTGGGACACAGCGGGGTACAAAGCAGGACACAGCGCGGACACAGCAGGGGCTCAGTGGGAAAAAGCGGGACACAGCGGGGGACAAAGCGGATCACACCGAGATACAGCAGGACACAGCGGGGGACAAAGCAGGGGACAAAGCAGGGGACACAGAGCTGCACACAGCGGGAGAGAGTGGAACACAGCAGGAACACAGCGGGGACACAGAGGGACATCGCGAGGACAAAGCGAGGTCAGAGCGGGACACAGAGGTACACAGCGAGGGACACAGCGGGGGACAGTGGGACCAAACCGGGGAACAACGGGGACACAGCGGGACACAGCTGGAACACAGCGAGGTCACAGTGGA
>NW_012314614.1:0-2119 GCF_000151885.1 Dipodomys ordii | reverse complement strand
AGGAGAACAAAAGGAGAAGCAGGAGAATCAGAAGAAGCATAAGTAGAAACTGAAAGAGAAGTAGAAGAAGGAGAAGCAGAAGTAGAATCAGAAGAAACAGAAGAAGAAGAAGAAGATACTGAAGCAAAAGAAACAGAAGAAGGTGATTAGTATATGCAGATGCAGAAGGAAAAGTATATGCATAATGAGAAACAGATAGAGAAGCAGGAGATGCATAAGCAGAAGAAACAGGAGAAGCCGAAGAAGTAGAAGCAGAATCTGAAGCAGAAGGAGAAATAGAATAAGCACAATCTGAAGCAGAAGCAGAAGAAACAGAAATAGTAGAATAAGCAGAAGCAGAAGTACCAGGAGAAGCAGAAGAAGAAGAAGGAGAAAGTGAAAGAGAAGGATTAGGATTAGGAGAAGCAAAAGGATAAGCAGAACCAGAAAGAGACGCAGAAGGAGAAGCAGCACGAGAAGTAGGTGTAGCAGAAGAAGAAGAAGCAGGAGAAGCAGAAGAAACAGAAGGCGCAGAAGCAGAATGAGAAGCAGAAGGAGAAATTGAAGCAGAAGCAGAAGGAGAAGCAGAAGCAGAAGAAGAAGCAGAAGAAGGAGAAGGACAAGTAGAAGGAGAAAGAGAAGCAGAACGAGAAGCAGGAGAAGCAGAAGCTGGAGAAGCCGAAGCAGAAGAAACAGAAGAAGGGGAAGAAGCAGAAGGAGAAGCAGAAACAGAAGGAAAAACAGAAAAAGAAGCAGGAGAAGCAGAAGAAGGAGCAGCAGGAGAAGCAGAAGCAGGAGAAGCCGAAAAAGCAAAAGCAGAACCTGAAGCAGAAGGAGAAGCAGGAGAAGCAGAATGTGGAGAAGCAGAAGGAGAAGCAGAAGCAGAAAGAGAAGCAAAAGCAGAAAGAGAAGCAGAAGAAACAGAAGAAGCAGAGGCAGTATCAGAAGAAGCAGAAGATTCAGAAGCAGAAGGAGAAGCAGAAGGAAAAGCAGAAGAACTAGAAGGAGAAGGAGAAGGAGAAACAGGATTAGAAGCAGAAAGAGAAGCAGAAGAAGGAGCAGTAGAAGGAAAAGCGGCAGGAGAAACAGAAAGAGAAGCAGAAGGAGAAGCAGGAAATGCAGAAACAGGAGAAGAACAAGCAGAAGAAACAGGAGAAGGACAAGAAGCAGAAGCAGAAGGAGAAGCAGAAAGAGAAGGAGGGGAAGCAGAAGAAGCAGAAGCAGGAGAAGCAGAAAGAGAAGAAGAAGAAGGAGCAGGAGAAGGAAAAGCAGCAGGAGAAGCAGAAAGAGCAGCAGAAGGAGAAGCAGGAGATGCAGAAACAGAAGAAGCAGAAGAAACAGGAGAAGGACAAGAAGCAGAAGCAGAAGGAGAACCAGAAACAGAAGGAGAAGCAGAAAGAGAAGGAGGGGAAGCAGAAGCACGAGAAGCAGAAGCATAAGAATCCGAAGAAGCAGAAGCAGAACCTGAAGCAGAAGGAGAAGCAGGAGAAGCAGAAGAAGCAGAATCTGGAGAAGCAGAATGAAAAGCTGAAGGAGAAGCAGAAAGAGAATCAAAAGAAGAAGGAGAAGCAGAAGAAACAGAAGAAGTAGAAGCAGTAGCAGTTGTAGCTGAAGCAGAATGAGAAGCCGAAGGAAAAGCAGAAGAACAAGAAGGAGAAGGAGAAACAGAAGAAGGAGAAGGAGAAGCAGAAGCAGAAGTAGATGCAGAAGGAGAAGCAGGAGAAGAAGAAGAAGCAGAAGGAGAAGCAGGAAAAGCAGAAGAAGCAGAAGCAAAAGAAGGAGAAGGAAAAGCAGCAGCAGAAGAAGGAGCATAAGGACAAGCACAAGCAGAAGGAGATGCAGAAGGAGAAGCAGGAGAAACAGAAGAAGCAGAAGCTGAAGGAGAAGCAGAAGTAGGAGAAAGAGAAGGAGGAGAAGCAGAAGGAGAAGCAGAAGCGGAATGAGAAGCAGAAAGAAAAGCCGGAGATGCACAAGAAGCAGAAGCAGGAGAAGCCGAAAGAGAAGAAGCAGAAGAATCAGAAACAGAAGCAGAAGTAGAAGCAGAATCAGAAGGAGAAGCAGCAGAACAAGTAGAACCGGAAATTCAGGCAGGAGAAACAGAAGAAGCAGAAGCAGAAAGAGAAGCAAAAAGAGAAGCAGA
>NW_012314613.1:0-2119 GCF_000151885.1 Dipodomys ordii | reverse complement strand
ATCACTCTTTCTTCTGCTTCTGCTTTTCCTGCTTCTTCTGCTTATAATGCTTCTCTTTCTGCTTCTCATTCTGCTTCTGCTTCTCCTTCTGCTTCTCCTATTGCTTCTGCTGCCCTTCCTTCTCCTTCTCTTTCTCCTACTTCTGCTTCTCCTTGTGCGTTTGCTTCTTCTGATTCTCCTGCTTCTCCTTCTGCATTTTCTTCTGCTTCTGCTTCTCCTTCTGCTGCTTCTTCGGCTTCTGCTTCTCCCTCTTCTGCTTCTCCTTCTGACTCTCCTTCTGCTTCTCCTTCTCCTTCTTCTGCTTCTCCCTCTGATTCTGCTTCTTATGCTTATTCTTTTTGTTCTGCTTCTGCTTCTCCTGATTCTGCTTCTTCTGCTTCTCCTTATGCTTCTCCTTCTCCTTCTTCTTCTTCTTCTTCTCCTTCTCCTTCTTCTTCTTCTTCTTCTTCTTCTTCTTCTTCTTCTTCTTCTTCTTCTTCTTCTTCTTCTTCTTCTTCTTCTTCTTCTTCTTCTTCTTCTTCTTCTTCTTCTTCTTCACCTTCTTCTGCTTCTGCTATTCCTGCATCTTCTGTTTCTTCTGCTTCTCATTCTGCTTCTCATTCTGATTCTGCTTCTCCTTCTACTTCTGTTATTGCTTCTGCTGCTCTTCCTTCTCCTTCTACTACTTCTACTTCTCCTTCAGCTTCTGCTTCTTCTGCTTCTCCTTCTGCATCTTCTTCTGCTTCTGCTTCTCCTTCTGCTGCTTCTTCTGCTTCTCTTGTCCTTCTGCTTCTCCTTCTGTTTCTTCTGCTTCTCCTTCTGATTCTCCTTCTGCTTCTGCTTCTGTTTCTCCTTCTCCTTCTCGTGCTTCTGCTTTTCCTTCTGCTTCTCCTTCTGCTTCTGCTGCAACTGCTACTGTTTCTACTTCTTCTGTTTCTTCTGCTTCTCCTTCTGCTTTTGATTCTCTTTCTGCTTCTGCTTCTCCTTCAGCTTGTCATTCTGCGTCTCCAGATTCTGCTTTTTCTGCTTCTCCTGCTTCTCCTTCTGCTTCAGGTTCTGCTTCTGCTTCTTCGGATTCTTATGCTTCTGCTTCTCCTGCTTCTGCTTCTTCTGCTTCCCCTCCTTCTCTTTCTGCTTCTCCTTCTGTTTCTGCTTCTCTTTCTGCTTCTGCTTCTTGTCCTTCTCCTGTTTCATGTGCTTCAGCATCTCCTGCTTCTGCTTTTTCTGCTTTTCCTGCTTCTCTTTCTGCTTCTCCTTCTGCTTCTGCTTCTCCTTCAGCTTCTGCTCCTTCTCCTTCTTCTGTTTCTTCTTCTTCTGCTTCTCCCGCTTTTGCTTCTTCTGCTTCTCCTGCTTCTCGTTCTGCTTCTCTTCGTCGGCTTCTCTTTCTACTTCTGCTTCTGCTTCTTCTCTTTAGTTCTTCCCCTTCTGCTTCTGCTTCTTCTGCTTCTCCTGCTTCTCCTTCTGCATCTCCTTCTGCTTGTGATTTTCCTTGTGCTTCTTCTGTTGCTTCTGATTCTCCTTCTCCTTCTTCTGTTTCTCCGTCTGCTTCTGCTTCTTCTGCTTTTCCTGATTCTCTTTCTGCTACTCCTTCTGCTTCTCCTTCTGTTTATCCTTCTCCTTCTCGTTCTTCTGCTATTCCTTCTGCTTCTCTTTCTGCTTCTGCATCTTCAGCTTCTTCTGCTACTGCTTCTGCTTCTTCTGTTTCTTCTGCTTCTCCTTCTGCTTTTACTTCTCTTTCTGCTTCTGCTTCTCCTTCTGGTTCTCCTTCTTCTTCTCCAGATTCTTCTTCTTCTGCTTTTCCAGCTTCTCCTTCTGCTTCTGGTTCTCCTTTTGCTTCTTCGGCTTCTTCTGCTTCTATTTCTGCTTCTCCTTCTGTTTCTGCTTCTCTTTCGGCTTCTGCTTCTTCTCCTTCTTCTGATTCTGCTTCTCCTGCTTCTGCTTCTCTTGCTTCTCCTTCTGTTTCTCTTTATGCTTCTCCTTCTGCTTCTCCTTCTTCTGCTTCTACTACTGCTTCTGCTTCTGCTTCTCCTTCTGCATCTTCTTCTGTTTCATTTCTCCTTCTTCTGCCTTTCATTATGCTTCTGCTTCTTCTGCTTCTGCTCCTTCTGCTTCTCCTGCTTCTCCTTCTCCTTCTCTTTGA
>NW_012314612.1:0-2119 GCF_000151885.1 Dipodomys ordii | reverse complement strand
CTGTTTCATGCTCTTTCCCTCTGTGCCCCGCTGTGTCCCGCTGTGTACTGCTGTGTTCCCCGCTGAGTCCAGCTGTGTCCCAATGTGTCCTCGCTCTGTCCCCCGCTGTGTACCTCTGTGTCCTTCCTGTGTCCCACGCTGTGTCCCGCTGTGTCCCCGCTGTGTCCCCCGCTATGTCCCGCTTTGTCCCCCGCTGTGTCCCGCTCTGTCCTTGCTGTGTCCCCAACTGTGTGCCGCTGTGTCCTCGCTGTTTCCCCACTGTGTCCCTGCTGTGTCCCTCTGTGTACCCCGCTGTGTCCAGCTTTGTACCCGCTGTGTGTCGCTGTGTCCCACGCTCTATCCCACACTGTGTCCCGCAGTGTCCCCCGCTGTGTCCCACTGTGTCCCCCGCTGTGTCCCGCTGTGTCCCCCGCTGAGTCCCCGTTGTGTCACCGCTGTGTCCCGCTGTGTCCTCGCTGTGTCCCCTGCTTTCTCCCTCTCTGTCCCCCGCTGTGTCTCACGCTTTGTCCCTGCTGTGTCCCACTGTGTCCCGCTGTGTCCGGCTGTGCCCCCACTGTGTCCCGTTGTGTCCAAAGCTGTGTACCACGCTGTGTAATGCTGTGTCCCCGCTGTATCGACGCTGTGTCCCGCTGTGTCCTCGCTGTGTTCCCCACTGTGTCCCGCTGTGTCCCCCGCTGTGTCCCCCGCTGTGTCCTCGCTGTGTCCCCTGCTGTGTCCCGCTGTGTCCTCACTGGGTCCCCAACTGTGTCCCGCTGTGTCCCCTGCTGTGTCCCGCTCTGTCCGGCTGTGTCCCGCTCTGTCCCCGCTGTGTCCCGCTGTGTCCCCGCTGTGTGCCTGCTGTGTCCCGCTGTGTCTGCCGCTTTGTCCCGCTGTGTCCCACTATGTCCCCGTTGTGTCCCGTTGTGTTCCGCTGTGTCCCCGCTGTGTGCCAGCTGTGTCCCTCTGTGTACCCCGCTGTGTCCCGCTGTGTCCCGATGTGTCACACTGTGTTCCGTGTTGTCCCGCTTTGTCCCCCGCTGTGACCTCGCTTTTTTCCCGATGTGTCCCGCTGTGTACCACTCTGTGACCCGGCTGTGTCCCGCTCTGTACCCGCTGTGTCCCGCTATGTTCCTGCAGTGTCCCCGCTGTGTCCCGCTGTGTCCTCGCTGTGTCCACCGCTGTGTCCCGTTGTGTCCTCAGCTGTGTACCCCGCTGTGTCCCGCTTTGTTTCCCTCTGTGTCCCGTTGTGTCCCCCGCTGTGTCCCCCGCTGTGTCCTCGCTGTGTCCCCTGCTGTGTCCCGCTGTGTCCTCACTGGGTCCCCAACTGTGTCCCGCTGTGTCCCCTGCTGTGTCCCGCTGTGTCCGGCTGTGTCCCGCTCTGTCCCCGCTGTGTCCCGCTGTGTCCCCGCTGTGTGCCTGCTGTGTCCCGCTGTGTCTGCCGCTTTGTCCCGTTGTGTCCCACTGTGTCCCCGCTGTGTCCCGTTGTGTCCCGCTGTGTCCCCGCTGTGTGCCCGCTGTGTCCCTCTGTGTACCCCGCTGTGTCCCGCTGTGTCACACTGTGTTCCGTGTTGTCCCGCTTTGTCCCCCGCTGTGACCTCGCTTTGTTTCCCGATGTGTCCCGCTGTGTACCACTCTGTGACCCCGCTGTGTCCCGCTCTGTACCCGCTGTGTCCCGCTATGTTCCCGCAGTGTCCCTGCTGTGTCCCACTGTGTCCTCGCTGTGTCCACCGCTGTGTCCCGTTGTGTCCTCAGCTGTGTACCCCGCAGTGTCCCGCTGTGTCCCCTCTGTATCGACGCTGTGTCCTGCTGGGTCCCGCTGTGTCCTCGATGTGTTCCTCGTTGTGTCCTGCTGTGTCCCCTGCTGTGTCCATCGCTGTGTCCCTGCTGTGTCCCTGCTGTGTCCCCGCTGTGTCCCGCTGTGTCCCGCTTTGTCCTCGCTGTGTCCCAAGCTGTGTACCGCTGTGTCTCCCGCTGTGTCCTGCTGTGTCCTGCTGTGTCCCCGCTTTGTCCCACTGTGTGCCCCGCTGTGTCCCGCTGTGTACCGCTGTGTCCCGCTGTGTCCCGGTGTGTCCCACTGTGTCCGCGCTGTGTTCCCGGCTGTGTCCCATTGTGTCCTCAGCTGTGTACCCCGCTGTGTCCC
>NW_012314611.1:0-2119 GCF_000151885.1 Dipodomys ordii | reverse complement strand
CTTCTGCTTCATTTGCTTATTCTTTATCTTCTGCTTCTCCTGCTTCTGCTTCTTCTGCTTCTACTGCTTCTCCTTATGCTGCTTCTTCTTCTTCTTCTTCTTCTTCTTCTTCTTCTTCTTCTTCTTCTTCTTCTTCTTCTTCTTCTTCTTCTTCTTCTTCTTCTTCTTCTTCTTCTTCTTCTTCTTCTTCTTCTTCTTCTTCTCTTTCTTCTGCTTCTGCTTTTCCTGCTTCTTCTGCTTCTACTGCTTCTCTTTCTGCTTCTCATTCTGCTTCTGCTTCTCCTTCTGCTTCTCCTATTGCTTCTGCTGCCCTTCCTTCTCCTTCTCCTTTTCCTACTTCTGCTTCTCCTTCTGCTTTTGCTTCTTCTGCTTCTCCTGCTTCTCCTTCTGCATCTTCTGCTTCTGCTTCTCCTTCTGCTGCTTCTTCTGCTTCTACTTCTCTTTCTTCTGCTTCTCCTTCTGATTCTCCTTATGCTTCTCCTTCTCCTGCTCCTTCGGCTTCTCGTTCTGCTTCTGATTTTCCTTCTGCTCTTCCTACTCCTAATCCTTCTCTTTCTCCTTCTCCTTCTTCTTCTTCTGCTTCTCGTTCTGCTTCTGCTTCTTCTGCATGTTCTGTTTCTTCTGCTTCAGGTCCTGCTTCTGCTTCTTCGGCTTCTTCTGTTTCTTCTTCTTCTGCTTCTCCTGCTACTGCTTCTTCTGCTTCTCTTTCTGCTTCTCCTTTTGCTTCTGCTTCTCCTTCTTCTCCTTCTTCTTCTGTTTCTTCTTCTGCTGCTGCTTCTCCCGCTTCTGCTTCTTCTGCTTCTCCTTCCTTTCCTCTGTTTCTGCTTCTCCTTCTCCTTCTTCTGCTTCTCTTTCTGCTTCTGCTTCTTCTGATTCTCCAACTAATCCTTCTTCTTCTCCTTCCGTTTCTGCTTCTCTTTCTGTTTCTGCATCTCCTTCTGCTTCACCTTCTGCTGCTCCTTCTCCTTCTTCTGTTTCTCCCTCTGCTTCTGCTTCTGCTTCTTATGCTTCTTCTTTTTCTTCTGCTTCTGCTTCTCCTGCTTCTGCTTCTTATGCTTCTACTGCTTCTTCTGCTTCTGCTTCTTCTGCTTCTAATTCTCTTTCTGCCTCTGCTTCTCCTGCTTGTTTTTCTGCTTCTTCTGCTGCTTCTCCTTCTGCTGCTTCTTCTACTTCTCCTTCTGCCTCTCTTTTTGCTTCGCCTTCTGCTTCTGCTTCTTCTGTTTCTCCTGCCTGAATTTCTGGTTCTACTTCTTCTGCTGCTTTTCCTTCTGCTTCTGCTTCTACTTCTGCTTCTGTTTCTGCTTCTTAAGCTTCTTCTCTTTCGGCTTCTCCTGCTTCTGCTTCTTGTGCTTCTCCTGCTTCTCTTTCTGCTTCTCATTCCGCTTCTGCTTCTCTTTCTGCTTCTGCTTCTCCTGCTTCTCCTTCTGCATCTCCTTCTGCTTGTGCTTGTCCTTATGCATCTTCTTCTGCTTCTGCTTCTCCTTCTTTTGCTTCTCCTTTTGCTTCTGCTTCTTCTGCTTTTCCTGCTTCTCCTTCTGCTTCTGCTTCTTCTGCTTATCCTGCTTCTCCTTCTGCATTTTCTTCTGCTCTGCTTCTCCTTCTCCTTCTTCTGCTTCTCCTTCTGATTCTCCTTCTGCTTCCTCTTCTTCTGCTTTACCTGCTTCTCTTTCTGCTTCTCCTTCTGCTTCTCCTTCTGTTTCTCCTTCTCCTTCTTGTTCTTCTGCTTTTCACTGCTTCTGCTTCTGCTTCTGCTTCAAAGGCTACTGCTTCTACTTCTTCTGTTTCTTCTGCTTCTCCTTCTGCTTTTGCTTCTCTTTCTGCTTCTGCTTCTCCTTCTGCTTCTCATTCTGTTTCTCCAGATTCTGCTTCTTCTGCTTCTCCTTCTGCTTCAGGTTTTGCTTCTGTTTCTTCGGATTCTTATGCTTCTGCTTCTCCTGCTTCTGCTTCTTCTGCTTCCCCTCCTTCTCTTTCTGCTTCTCCTTCTGTTTCTGCTTCTCCTTCTGCTTCTGCTTCTTGTCCTTCTCCTGTTTCTTCTGCTTCTGCTTCTCCTGTTTCTGCATCTCACATGCTTCTCCTTCTGCTGCTCTTTCTGCTTCTCCTGCTGCTTTCCTTCTCCTGC
>NW_012314610.1:0-2119 GCF_000151885.1 Dipodomys ordii | reverse complement strand
ATAGCGGGACACAGCGGCACACAGCGGGGGACACAGCGGGGGACATTCGGACACAGAGATGGGCCACAGCGGGACACAGCGGTGACATAGCTTGACACAGCGGGGTACACAGCGGGACACAGCGGGCACAACGGGGACACAGCGGGACACAGCGGGCACACCGGGGACACAGCGGGACACAGCGGGTCACAGTGGGGACACAGTGGGACACAGCGGGACAAAGCGGGGGACACAGCGGGACACAGCTGGGGACACAGCGAGGACACAGCGGGATACAGTGGGGGACACAGTGAGGACACAGCGGGACACAGCCGGGGAAAAAGCGGGACACAGCGGGGAAACAGCAGTGGACACAGCGGGACACAGCGGGGGACACAGCCGGACACAGCGGGGGAAACATTGGGGGACACAGTGGGACACAGTGGGACACAACGGGGGAGACATGGGGAACACAGCGGGACACAGTGGGGACACAGCGGGACTCAGCGGGGGACACAGCAGTATACAGCAGGACACAGCGGGGACACAACAGGGACACAGCGGGGGACACAGCGGGACACAGCGGGGAACACAGCGGGACACAGAGGGGGACACAGAGGGGTACACAGCGGGACACAGCTGGGAACACAGCGGGTCACAGCGGGACACAGCGGGAACACAGCTGGACACAGCGGGGTACACAGTGGGACACAGGGGGCACACAGTGGGGACACAGCGGGGGACACAGCGGGACACAGCGGGTCACAGTGGGGGACACAGCGGGGGACACAGCGGGGGACAGCAGAGGACAGAGAGGGGACACAGCGGTGACACAGAGGGGACGCAGCTGGGGACACAGCGTGGGACAAAATGGGACACCACGGGACACAGTGTTACACAGCGGGACACAGCGGGGACACTGCGGGACACAGCAGGACACAGTGGGACACAGCGGGTACAAAGCGTGAGACACAGCAGGAGACAGAGCTGGAGACAGTGGGGGACACAGACAGGATATAGCGGGACACAGCGTCGATACAGCGGGCACACAGCGTTACACAGCGTGGTACACAGCTGTGGACACAACGGGACACAGTGGGGGCACAGCGGGACACAGCGGGACACAGTGGGACACAGCGGATACAAAGCGTGAGACACAGCGGGGGACAGAGCTGGAGACAGCGGGGGACACAGCCTGGATATAGAGGGACACAGCGTCGATACAGCGGGCACACAGCATTACACAGCGTGGTACACACTGTGGACATAACGGGACACAGTGGGGGCACAGCCGGACACAGCGGGACACAGTGGGACACAGCGGGGACAAAGCGTGAGACACAGCGGGGGACAGAGAGGGAGACAGCAGGGGACACAGCGAGGAAACAGCGGGACACAGCGGGACACAGCGGGGACTCAGCGGGGGACACAGTGGGACACAGCGGGGGACACAGCAGGACACAGCGTGGGACACTGCGGGACACAGTGTGGGACAGAGGGTGGGACTCAGCGAGACACAGCGGGGGCAAAGCTGGACACAGCGGGGTACACAGAGGGACACAGCAGGGACACAGCGGGGAAACAGCGTGACACAAAAGGACACAGCTGGACACAGCGGGGTACACAGTGGGACACAGCAGACACACAGCGGGGACACAGAGGGACACAGCGGGACACAGCGGGGACAGAGCGGGACACAGTCGGACACAGCGGGACACAGCCGGGGACACAGCACACAGCAGGGGACCCAGCGAGGACACAGCGGGACACAGCGGGGGACACGGCGAGGACACAGCAGTGGACACAACGGTGGACACAGCGGGACACAGCAGGGAACACAGCGAGGACACAGCGGGAAACACTGCGAGGTCACAGTGGGGGACAAAGCCTGACAACACGGGACACAGTGTGACACAGTGGGACACAGCGGGGACACTGCAGGGGTACAGCGAGACAAAGCGGGCGACACAGCGAGACACAGCGGGGGACACCGCAGGGACCAGCAGGGGACAGAGAGGGGACACAGACGGACACAGCGGGGGACACAGAGGGGTACACAGCGGGACACAGCCGGAAACACAGCGCGGACACAGCGGGACACACCGGGACGCAGCGTCAATACAGCGGGGACAGAGAGGGT
>NW_012314609.1:0-2119 GCF_000151885.1 Dipodomys ordii | reverse complement strand
TGTGCCTCGCTGTGTCCCCCGCTGTGTCCCAATGTGTCCCCCGCTGTGTCCCCCACTGTGTCCCACTGTGTCCCCTGCTGTTTACAGCTGTGTCCTGCTGTGTCCCTGCTGTCCGCCGGTGTGTCACCTCTGTCCCCCGCTGTATCCCACGCTGTGTCCCGCTGTGTCCTCTCTGTGTCTCACTGTGTCCCTGCTGTGTCTCCGCTGTGTCCCGCTGTGTCCCTGGTGTGTCCTCTCTGTGTAACCGCTGAGTCCCTCTGTGTCCCTGCTGTGTCCCACTGTGTCCCCCGCTGTGTCCCCGCTGTGTCCCCACTGTGTCCTCCTGTGTCCTGCTGTGTCCTCGGTGTGTCCTTCTGTATCCCGCTGTGTCCCCCGCTGTGTCCCCCACTGTTTCCCCGCTGTGACCCACTGTGTCCATGCTGTGTCCCCCGCTGTGTCCTGCTGTGTCACGCTGTGTGTCCCGCTGTGTTCCCCGCTGTGTCCCGCTGTGTCCCGCTGTGTGACTCGCTGTGTCCCCCGCTGTCTCCCGCTCTGTCCCCCACTCTGTCTCACGCTTTGTCCCCGCTGTGTCCCAGTGTGTACCGCTGTGTCCCGCTGTGCCCCCACTGTGTCCCGTTGTGTCTACAGCTGTGTACCACGCTGTGTAAAGCTGTGTCCCCGCTGTATCGAAGTTGTATCCCGCTGTGTCCCGCTGTGTCCTCGCTGTGTTCCCCGCTATGTCCCGCTGTGTCCCCCGCTGTGTCCTCGCTGTGTCCCCCGCTGTGTCCCGCAGTGTCCACGCTGGGTCCCCCGCTGTGTCCTGCTGTGTCCCCGCTGTGTCCTGCTGTGTCCCGCTGAGTCCCTGTTGTGTCCTGCTATGTCCCACTGTGTCCCCGCTTTGTGACTGCTGTGTCCCGCTGTGCCCCCACTGTGTCCCGTTGTGTCCACAGCTGTGTACCACGCTGTGTAAAGCTGTGTCCCTGCTGTATAGACGCTGTGTCCTCGCTGTGTTCCCCGCTGTGTCCCCCGCTGTTTACTCGCTGTATCCCCCACTGTGTCCCGCTGTGTCCTCGCTGTGTCCCCCGCTGTGTCCGGCTGTGTCCCCCCTGTATCCACCGCTGTGTCCCGCTGTGTCGAGCTGTGTCCCCCGCTGTGTCCCCCGCTGTGTCCTGCTGTGTCCCGCACTGTGTCCCGCTGTGTCCTCGCTGTGTCGCCCGCTGTGTAGTGCTGTGTCCCGCTGTGTCCCCCGCTGTGTCCCCCGCTGTGTCCCGCTGTGTCCCCGATGTGTCCCGTTGTGTCCACTGCTGTGTCCCCACTGTGTCCCGCTTTGTCCCCTGATGTATCCTGCTGTGTCGTCGCTGTGTCCCCCGCTGTGTCCCGCTGTGTCCCGCTGTGTCCCCCGCTGTGTCCCCCGCTATGTCCCGTTGTGTCCCGCTGTGTACCCCGCTGTGTCCTGCTATGTTCCCGCAGTGTATCCGCTGTGTCCCGCTGTGTCCCGCTGTGTCCCGTGCTGTCCCGCTTTGTCCCCGCTGTGTTCCCCGGTGAGTCCCCGCTGTGTCTCCTCTGTGTCCCGCTGTGTACAGCTGTGTCCCCCGCTGAGTCCCGCTGTGACCCTGCTCTGTCCCGCTGTGTCCTCGCTGTGTCCCCCGCTGTCTCCCGCTATGTCCCCCGCTGTGTCTAACGCTTTGTCCCCGCTGTGTCCCACTGTGTCCCGCTGTGTCCCGCTATGCCCCCATTGTGTCCCATTGTGTCCACAGCTGTGTCCCACGCTGTGTAAAGCTCTGTCCGTGCTGTATCGACGCTGTGTCCCGCTGTGTCCCGCTGTGTCCTCGCTTTGTTCCCCGCTGTGTCCCGCTGTGTCCCCCCTGTATCCCCCGCTGTGTCCCGCGCTGTGTCCCGCTGTGTCCACTATTGTGTCCCCGCTGTGTCCCGCTGTGTCCCCCGATGTATCCCGCTGTGTCCTCCCTGTGTCCTCCGCTGTGTAGCGCTGTGTCCCGCTGTGTCCCCCGCTGTGTCCCACTGTGTCCCCGCTGTGTCCCGCTCTGTCCACTGCTGTGTCCCCACTGTGTCCCGCTGTGTCCCCTGATGTATCCCGCTGTGTCGTAGCTGTGTCCCCCGCTGTGTCCCGCTGTGTCCCGCT
>NW_012314608.1:0-2119 GCF_000151885.1 Dipodomys ordii | reverse complement strand
TAGCGGGACACAGCAGGGTACACAGCGGGACACAGCGGGACACAGCGGGGGACACAGCAGGGACATTGCGGGACACAGCGGGGGACACAGCGAGGACACAGCGGTACACAGCGTGGGACAAAGCGGGAGACAGCTGGGGACACAGCGAGGACACAGTGGAACACAGCGGGGACACAGAGGGGAGTCAGCGGGGGACAGAGCGTGGGACACAGAGGGGAACACAGCGAGGACACAGCGGGACCCAGCGGGACACAGCATCGATACAACGGGGACACAGCGGGACACAGCGGGTTACACAGGTGGGGACACAACGGGAGACAGCAGGGGACACAGGGAGGACACAGCGTAACACAGTGTGGGACACAGCGAGGATACAGCGGGACACAGCGGGACACAGCGGGGACACAGCAGGGACACAGCAGGGACCCAGTGGGACACAATGGGACACAGCGGGGGACACAGCAGGAAACAGCGTTGGGCACAGCAGGGGACACAGCAGGAAACAACGGGGAACACAGCGAGGAAACAGCGGGACCTAGCGTGACACAGCGTCGATACGGTGGGGGACAAAGCGGGACATCACGGGACACAGTGTGACACAGCGGCACACAGCAGGGATACTGCAGGGACACAGCGGGACACAGCTTCGATACAGCGGGGACATAGCGGGACAAAGCAGGGACAAAGGGGGGGATACATCGGGGGACAGAGCAAGACACAGCGGGGGACACAGAGAGGACACAGTGGGACACAGCGGGGACACAGCGCGACTCAGCGGGGGACACAGCGGGGGACAAAGCAGGACACCACGGGACACAGCAGGACACAGCGGGACATAGCAGGGACACTACGGGGATACAGCGGGACACAGCATTGGACAAGGTGGGACACAGTGGGGGGCACAACGGGACACAGTGGGGCACAGTGCAGGAGACACAGTGGAACACAGCAGGGACACAGCTGGACACAGCGGGACACAGCGGGAACACAGCTGGACACAGCGTGGAACACAGGTGGGACACAGCGGGACACAGCGGGGACACAGCGGCACACAGCGGGAAACAGCGGGACACAGCGGGGGAAACAGCGGGACACAAAAGGGGACATAGATGGGTACACAGCGGGACACAGCGGGGAACACAGCGAGGACACAGCGGGACCAAGCAGGACACAGCGTCGATGCAGCGGAGACATAGTGGGACACAGCGGGGTACAAAGCTGGGAACACAAAGGGACACATCTGGGGACACAGCGAAGACACAGCGGAACACAGCGTGGGACACAACGAGGGCACAGCGGGACACAGCGGGACACAGCTGGACACAGCAGGGACACAGCAGTAGACACAGCGGGACACAGCGAGGGACACAGCGGGACACAGTGGGGGACACAGCGAGGACACAGCGGGACCAAGCGGGACACAGAATCGATACAATGGGGACACAGCGGGACACAGCGTGTTACACAGCTGGGGACACAACGGGACACAGCAGGGGACACAGCGAGGACACAGCGGAACACAGCGTGGGACACAGCGAGGATACAGCGGGACACAGTGAGACACAGCGGGGACACAGCAGGGACACAGCAGGGATACAGCGGGACACAACGGGACACAGCGGGGGACACAGAGTTGGACACAGCGGGGGACACAGCAGGACACAACGGGGAACACAGCGAGGAAACAGCCGGACCCAGCGTGACACAGCGTCGATACGGTGGGGGACAAAGCGGGACATCACGGGACACAGTGTGGCACAGCGGGACACAGCGGGGACACTGCAGGGACACAGTGGGACAAAACAGGTGACACAGCGAGACACAGCGGGACACAGCAGGGACACAGCGGGGGAAAGCAGGGGACAGAGTGGGGACACAGAGGGACACAGCGGGGACACAGCTGGACACAGCGGGGTACACAGCAGGACACAGCAGGCACACAGTGGGGACACAGCGGGACACAGCGGGACACACCAGGGACACAGCGGGACACAGAGGCGACACAGAGGGTCTCAGCGGGGGACACAGCGGGGGACAAAGCGGGAAACCATGGGACACAGTATGACACAGCGGGACATAGCGGGCAAACAGCGGGTGTCAGCGGGACACAGTGGGGGAC
>NW_012314606.1:0-2119 GCF_000151885.1 Dipodomys ordii | reverse complement strand
GCCCCCACTGTGTCCCCGCTGTGTCCCTGCTGTGTCCCTGTTGTGTCGACGCTGTGTCCCGCTGTTTCCTGCTGTGTCCTCGCTTTGTCCCACGCTGTGTTCCGCTGTGTCCCCCGCTGTGTCCCGCTGTGTCCCCGCTGTGTCCCGCTGTGTCCCCCGCTGTGTCCCGCTGTTTCCCGCTTTGTCCCTGCTGTGACCCTCTCTGTCCCCGCTGTATTGATGCTGTGTCCCGGTGTGTCCCGCTGTGTCCGCGCTGTGTTCCCGGCTATGTCCCGCTGTGTACCCCTCTGTGTCCCCCGCTGTGTCCCGCTGTGTCCTCTCTCTGTCCCCTGCTGTCCCCCGCTTTGTCCCCCGCTGTGTCTCGCTGTGTCGCCCACTGTGTCCCGCTGTGCCCCTGCAGTGTCCCCGCTGTGTCCCACTGTGTCCCACTGTGTCCCGTGTTGTCCCGCTTTGACCCCCGCTGTGACCTCGCAGTGTTTCCCGCTGTGTCCCGCTGTGTCCTCGCTGTGTTCCCCGCTGTGTCCTGCTGTGTCCCCCATTGTGTCCACCGCTGTGTCCTCGCTGTGTCCCCCACTGTGTCCCGCTATGTCCTCGCTGTGTCCCCCGCTGTGTCCCGCTGTGTCCCCGCTGTGTCCCGCTGTGTCCGACTGTGTCCCGCTCTGTCCCCGCTGTGTCCCGCTGTGTCCTGCTGTGTCCTCGCTGTGTCCCACGCTGTGTTCCGCTGTGTCCCCCGCTGTGTCCCGCTGTGTCCCGCTGTGTCCCCGCTCTGTCCCGCTGTGTCCCCCGCTGTGTCCCGCTGTGTCCCGCTGTGTCCCTGCTGTGACCCTCTCTGTCCCCGCTGTATTGACGCTGTGTCCCGGTGTGTCCCGCTGTGTCCGTGCTGTGTTTCCGGCTGTGTCCCGCTGTGTACCCCTCTGTGTCCCCTGCTGTGTCCCGCTGTGTCCCCTCTCTGTCCCCTGCTGTCCCCCGCTGTGTCCCCCGCTGTGTCTCACTGTGTCGCCCGCTTTGTCGCGCTGTGCCCCTGCAGTGTCCCCGCTGTGTCCCACTGTGTCACACTGTGTCCCGTGTTGTCCCGCTTTGTCCCCCGCTGTGACCTCGCAGTGTTTCCCGCTGTGTCCTGCTGTGTCCTCGCTGTGTCCCCCGCTGTGTCCCGCTGTGTTCCCCGCTGTGTCCCGCTGTGTCCCCCGCTGTGTCCCGCTGTGTCCCGCTGTGTCCCCGCTGTGTGCCCGCTGTGTTCCCGCAGTGTCCTCGCTGTGTCCCGCTGTGTCCCGCTTGTCCTCGCTGTGTCCCCCGCTGTGTCCCTTTGTGTCCCCAGCTGTGTACCCCGCTGTGTCCTGCTGGGTCCCCACTGTATCGACGCTGTGTCCTGCTGGGTCCCGCTGTGTCCTCGCTGTGTTCCCTGTTGTGTCCCGCTGTGTCCCCTGATGTGTCCCCGCTGTGTCCCCGCTGTGTCTCGCTGTGTCCCACGCTCTGTCCCACACTGTGTCCCACAGTGTCCCCCACTGTGTCCCACTGTGCCCCCCGCTGTGTCCCGCTGTGTCCCCCACTGAGTCCCCGTTGTGTCACCGCTGTGTCCCGCTGTGTCCTCGCTGTGTCCCCTGCTTTCTCCCTCTCTGTCCCCCGCTGTGTAACGCTGTGTCCCCTCTGTATCGACGCTGTATCCCGCTGTGTCCTCACTGTGTTCCCCACTGTGTCCCGCTGTGTCCCTCGCTGGGTCCCACGCTGTGTCCTCGCTGTGTCCCCTGCTGTGTCCCGCTGTGGCCTCACTGGGTCCCCAACTGTGTCCCACTGTGTCCCCTGCTTTGTCCCGCTCTCTCCGGCTGTGTCCCGCTCTGTCCCCGCTGTGTCCCGCTGTGTCCCGCTGTGTCCCCGCTGTGTGCCTGCTGTGTCCCGCTGTGTCTGCCGCTTTGTCCCGCTGTGTCCCACTGTGTCCCCGCTGTGTCCCGTAGTGTCCCGCTGTGTCCCCGCTGTGTGCCCGCTGTGTCCCTCTGTGTACCCCGCTGTGTCCCGCTGTGTCCCGCTGTGTCACACTGTGTTCCGTGTTGTCCCGCTTTGTCCCCCGCTGTGACCTCGCTTTGTTTTCCGATGTGTCCAGCTGTGTACCACTCTGTGAACCCGC
>NW_012314605.1:0-2119 GCF_000151885.1 Dipodomys ordii | reverse complement strand
AAATCGTGAGACACAGCGAGGGACAGAGCGGGAGACAGCGGGGGACACAGCGGGACACAGCGGGGGAGGCACCGAGGACACAGCGGGACACAGCGGGACAAAGCGGGGGACACAGCGGTGAAACAGCTGGACACAACGGAGTACATAGCAGGACACAGCGCGCACACAGGGGGACACAGCGGGACACAGCGGTACACAGCAGGGACAGAACGGGACACAGCGGAACACAGTGGGACACAGCGGGGGACACAGCGGGACCCAGCGGGGGACCCAGCTAGGACAAAGTGGGACACAGCTGGGGACACAGCGAGGACACAGCGGGAGACACAGCGGGGGACAAAGCGGGACACAGCGAGAAACAGCGTAGATACAGCGGGGACACAGCGTTACACAGCGTGGTACACAGCTGTGGACACAACGGGACACAGTGTGGGCACAGCGGGACACAGCGGGACACAGTGGGACACAGCGGGGACAAAGAGTGAGACACAGCGGAGGACAGAGTGGGAGACAGCGGGGGACACAGCGGGGACACAGCGGGGACTCAGCGGGGTCACAGCGGGATACACAGTTGTGGACACAACGGGACACAGTGTGGGCACAGCGGGACACAGCGGGACAGAGTGGGACACAGAAGGGATAAAGCGTGAGACACAGCGGGGGACAGAGCGGGAGACAGCGGGGGACACAGCGAGGACACAGCGGGACACAGCGGGACACAGCGGGGGACAAAGCTAGGACACAGCGGGACACAGCGGGACACAGTGGGGACACAAAGGGGACTCAGCGGGGGAAACAGCAGGGGAAAAAGCGGGACATCCATGGGACACAGTGTGACACAGCAGGACACAGAGGGAACACTGCGTCGACACAGCGGGACAAAGCGGGGGACACAGCGGGACACATCGGGACACAGCGGGGGAAACAGCGGGGGACAGTGGAGACAAAGAGAGGACACAGCGGGACACAGTGGTGACACAGCTGGACACAACGGAGTACACAGCGGGACACAGCGGGCACAAAGCGGGGACAGAGCGGGACACAGCGGGACACAGTTGGACATATAGCAGGGGACACAGCGGGACACAAAGGGGGACACAGTGAGGACACAGTGAGACACACCAGGGACACAGCGAGGACACAGCAGTGACACAGCTGGACACAACGAAGTACACAGCGGGACACAGCGGGCACACAGCGGGGACACAGCGGGACACAGCGGGGAACACAGGAAGGACACAGCAGGACACAGCGTCGATACAGCGGGGACACAGCGAGACACAGCAGGGTACACACCTGTGGACACAACGGGACACAGTGGGGGACACAGCGAGGACACAACAGGACACAGCGGGGACACTGCAAGGACACAGCTGGACAAAGCGGGGGACACAGCGGGACACAGCGGGACACAGTGGGGACACTGCGGGGACACAGCGGGACAAAGCGGGGGACACAGTGGGACACAGCGGGGCACAGCGGGGGACACAGCAGGGGACAGCGGAGACAGAGAGGGGACACAGCGAGACGCAGCGTTGACACAGCCTGACACAAAGGAGTACACACCGAGGACACAGAAGGGACAGAGCGGGACACAATGGGACACAGCGGGACACAGCGGGGGACACAGAGGGACACAGCTGTACACAACGGAGTACACAACGGGACACAGCGGGCACAAAGCGGGGGACACAGCGGGACACAGCGGGACACAGCGGGGGACACAGTGGGGGACACAGCGGGACACAGCGGGGAACACAGCGAGGACACAGCGGGACAAAGAGAGACAAAGCGGGGGACACAGGGTGGACACAGCGGGACTCAGTGGGGGACAAAGCAGTACACAGCGGGACACAGCGGGACACAGCGGGGGACACAGAGGGGTACAGAGCGGTACACAGCGAGGACACAGCGAGACACAGCGGGACACAGCGTTGATACAGCGGGGACACAGCGGGACACAACGGGGTACACAGCTGGGGACACAACGGCACACAGGGGGGGACACAGCGAGGAAACAGCGAAACACAAGGGGGGACACAGCAAGGACACAGCGGGACACAGCGGGGGACACAGCGAGGAAACAGCGGGGCACAGCGGGACACAGCTAGGGACAAAT
>NW_012314604.1:0-2119 GCF_000151885.1 Dipodomys ordii | reverse complement strand
TTTATCCCCCACTTTGTCTCCCATTGTGTCCTGCTGTTTCCCCCGCTTTGTCCCACTGTGTCTACTGCTGTGTCCCTGCTGTTACCCACTGTGTCCCCCTGTGTCCTCGCTGTGTCCCCCGATGTGTCCCTTTGTGTCCCCAGCTGTGTACCCGGTGTGTCCCGCTGTGTCCCCTCTGTAGCGACGCTGTGTCCCGCTGGGTCCCACTGTGTCCTCGCTGTGTTCCCCGCTGTGTCCCGCTTTGTACCCCTCTGTGTCCCCCGCTGTGTCCCGCTGTGTCCCGCTGTGTACTGCTGTGTCCCCCGCTGAGTCCCGCTGTGTCACCACTGTGTCACCCCTGTGTCCCCCGCTGTGTCCCGCTGTGTTCTGCTGTGTCCCCCATTGTGTCCTCGCTGTTTCCCCCGCTGTGTCCCGCTGTGTCCTCGCTGTGTCCCCCACTGTGTCCCGCTGTGTCCCCCGCTGTGTCCCGCTCTGTCCCACTGTGTCCCTGCTGTGACCCGCTGTGTCCCACTTTGTCCCCACTGTGTCCCGCTGTGTACCCCGCTGTGTCCAGCTTTGTTCCCGCTGTGTCTCGCTGTGTCCCACGCTCTGTCCCCCACTGTGTCCCGCTGTGTCCCCCGCTGTGTCCCACTGTGTTCCCCCAGGGTCACTGCTGTTTCCCGCTATGTCCCGCTGTGTTCCGTGGTGTCGCGCTATGTCCCCCGCTGTGTTCTTCGCTGAGTCCCCGCTGTGTCCACGCTGTGTCCCGCTGTGTCCTCGCTGTGTACCCCGCTGTCTCCCGCTCTGTCCCCCGCTGTGTCTCATGCTTTGTCCCCGCTGTTTCCCACTGTGTCCTGCTGTGTCCCGGTGTGTCGCCCACTGTGTCCCTTTGTATCCCCAGCTGTGTCCCCCACTGTGTCTCGCTGTGTCTACAGCTGTGTCCCTGCTGTGTCCCGCTGTGTCTCGCTGTGTCCTCGCTGTGTCCCACGATGTGTTCCGCTGTGTCCCCCGATGTGTCCCTTTGTGTCCCCAGCTGTGTACCCGCTGTGTCCTGCTGTGTCCCCGCTGTTTCGACGCTGTGTCCCGCTGTGTCCCGCTGTGTCCTCGCTGTGTTCCCCGCTGTGTCCTGCTGTGTACCCCTCTGTGTCCCCCTCTGTGTCCCGCTCTGTCCCCCGCTGTGTCCAGCTGTGTCCCGCTGTGTCCCGCTGTGTACTGCTGTGTCCCCTGCTGTGTCCCCCGCTGAGTCCCGCTGTGTCACCGCTGTGTCCCACCTGAGTCCCTCGCTGTGTCCCGCTGTGTTCCGCTGTGTCCCCCGTTGTGTCCTCGCTGATTCCCCCCGCTGTGTCCCGCTGTGTCCTCGCTGTGTCCCCCACTGTGTCCCGCTGTGTCCCCCGCTGTGTCCCGCTGTGTCCTGCTGTGTCCCTGCTGTGACCCGCTGTGTCCCACTATGTCCCCGCTGTGTCCCGCTGTGTCCCCGCTGTGTCCAGCTTTGTTCCCGCTGTGTCTTGCTGTGTCCCACGCTCTGTCCCCCACTGTGTCCCGCTGTGTCCCCCGCTGTGTCCCACTGTGTTCCCGCAAGATGACCGCTGTTTCCCGCTATGTCCCGCTGTGTTCCGTGGTGTCGCGCTATGTCCCCCGCTCTGTTCTCCGCTGAGTCCCCGCTGTGTCCACGCTGTGTCCCGCTGTGTCCTCGCTGTGTCCCCCGCTGTCTCCCGCTCTGTTCCCCGCTGTGTCTCCCGCTTTGTCCCCGCTGTTTCCCAGTGTGTCCCGCTGTGTCCCGCTGTGTAGCCCACTGTGTCCCTTTGTATACCCAGCTGTGTCCCCCACTGTGTCTCGCTGTGTCTACTGCTGTGTCCTTGCTGTGTCCCGCTGTGTCTCGCTGTGTCCCACGATGTGTTCCGCTGTGCCCTCGCTGTGTCCCCCGATGTGTCCCTTTGGGTCCCCAGCTGTGTACCTGCTGTGTCCTGCTGTGTCCCCGCTGTA
The DNA here is from genome assembly GCF_000151885.1 of Dipodomys ordii. Taxonomy (NCBI): domain Eukaryota; kingdom Metazoa; phylum Chordata; class Mammalia; order Rodentia; family Heteromyidae; genus Dipodomys; species Dipodomys ordii. Next base: position 157 of record NW_012314604.1, on the reverse strand, counting down.
TCGACGCTGTGTCCCGCTGGGTCACGCTGTGTCCTCGCTGTGTTCCCCATTGTGTCCCGCTGTGTACCCCTCTGTGTCCCACTCTGTGTCCCGCTCTGTGTCCTGCTGTGTCCCCCTTCTGAATCCCGCTGTGTCACCCCCTGTGTCCCCCCTTAAT
>NW_012314603.1:0-2119 GCF_000151885.1 Dipodomys ordii | reverse complement strand
TATGCTGTGTCCCCCGCTGTGTCCTGCTGTGTCGCGCTGTGTCCCGTTTTGTACTGCTGTGTCCCCGCTGAGTCCCGCTGTGTCCCCGCTGTGTCCCAGCTGTATCGATGCTGTGTCCCGCTGTGTCCTTGCTGTGTTCCCCGCTGTGTCCCGCTGTGTACCCCTCTGTGACCCCTATGTGTCCCGCTGTGTCCCCCGCTTGTTTCCCGCTGTGTCCCCTTGTGTCCCCCGCTGTGTTCCTGCTGTGTCCCCGCTGTGTCCTGCTGTGTACTGCTGTGTCCCCCGCTGAGTCCCGCTGTGTCCCTACTGTGTCCCGCTGTGTCCCCCGCTGTGTACCCCGCTGTGTCCCAGTGTGTCCCGCTGTGTCCCCTGCTGTGTCCCTCGTTTTGTCCCGCTGTGTTCCCCGCTGTGTCCCACTGTGTCCACTGCTGTCTCCCCGCTATGTCCCACTTTTTCCCCCGCTGTGTCCCGCTGTGTCCTCGCTGTGTCCCCCGCTGTGTCCCGCTGTGTCCTCGCTCTGTCCCCCACTGTGTCCCGCTGTGTATCCTGCTGTGTCCTGCTGTGTCCCACTGTGTCCCGCTGTGTCCCTGCTGTGACCCTCAATGTCCCAGTATGTCCCCACTGTGGCCTTGCTGTGTCCCGCTGTGTATACCCCGCTGTGTCCAGCTTTGTCCCCGCTGTGTCTCGCTGTGTCCCATGCTCTGTCCCCCACTGTGTTCCGCTTTGTCCCCCGCTGTGTCCTGCTGTGTCCCCCGCTGTGTCCTGCTGTGTCGCTGCAGGGTCACCGCTTTTTCCCACTGTTTCCCGCTGTGTTCCGTGGTGTCCCGCTGTGTCCCACTGTGTAATGCTGTTTCCCCCGCTGAGTTCTGCTGTGTCCCTGCTGTTTCCCAATGTGTCCTCGCTGTGTCACGCTCTGTCCCGCTGTGTCCACATTGTGTCCCGCTGTGTCCGGCTGTGTCCCCACTGTGTGCCCGCTGTGTCCTGCTGTGTACCCCACTGTGTCCCGCTATATTCCCGCATTGTCCACACTGTGTCCCGCTGTGTCTCGCTGTGTCCCCGCTGTATCCCGCTGTGTACCACGCTGTGTCCAACTTGGTCCCCGCTGTGTCTCACTGTGTCCCACGCTCAGTCCCCCACTGTTTTCCGCTGTGTCCCCAGCTGTGTCCCGCTGTGTCCCCCGCTGTGTCCTGCTTTGTCCCAGCAGGGTCACCGCTTTTTCCCGCTGTGTCCTGCTGTGTTCCATGGTGTCCAGATTTGTCCACCACTGTGTCCCCCGCTGAGTCCTCGCTGTGTCCCCGCTGTGTCCTTCTGTGTCCTCGCTGTGTCCCCCGCTGTCTCCCGCTCTGTTCCCCGCTGTGTCTCACGTTTTGCCCCGCTTTTCCCACTGTGTCCTGCTGTGTTCTGCTGTGTCCCCCACTGTGTCCCTTTGTTTCCCCAGCTGTGTACCCCGCTGTGTAAGGCTGTGTCCCCTCTGTATCGCTGCTGTGTCCCGCTGGGTCCCGCTGGGTCCTTGCTGTGTTTCCCGTTGTGTCCCGCTGTGTCCCCCGCTGTGTCCCCCTCTGTGTCCTGCTGTGTCACCTGCTGTGTCCCTGCTGTGTCCCGCTGTGTCCCCCGCTGTGTCCCTGCTGTGTCCCTGCTGTGTCTCCACTGTGTCACGCTGTTTCCCGCTGTGGCCTCGCTCAGTCCCACGCTGTGTTCCGCTGTGTCCTCGCTGTGTCCCCTGCTGTGTCCCGTTGTGTCCCCAGCCTTGTACCCCGCTGTGTCCCGCTCTGTCCCCGCTGTATCGACACTGTGTCCCGCTGGGTCCCTCTGTGTCCTCGCTGTGTTCCCCGCTGTGTCCCGCTGTGTACCCCTCTGTGTCCCCCGCTGTGTCCCGCTGTGTCCCCTGCTGTGTCCCTGCTGTGTCCCCGGTGTGTCCCACTGTGTCCCGCTGTGTCCCAGCTGTATCGACGCTGTGTACCACGCTGTGTCCAGCTGTGTCCTAGCTGTGTCCCCCGCTGTCTCCTGCTTTGTCCCACGTTGTGTACCCTGCTGTGACCCGCTGTGTCCTCGCTGTGTCCCCGCTGTGTCACGCTGTTTCCCGCTGTGTCCCGCTGTGTCCTCGCTGTGTCCCATGCTG
>NW_012314602.1:0-2119 GCF_000151885.1 Dipodomys ordii | reverse complement strand
AGTGGGGGCACAGCCGGACACAGTGGGACACAGTGTGTTACACAGCGGGGACAAAGCGTGAGACACAGCAGGGGACAGAGAGGGAGATAAAGGGGACGCAGCGAGGAAACAGCGGGACACAGCGGTGACACAGCGGGGACTCAGCGGGGGACACAGCGGGACACAGCGGGGGACACAGCGGGACACAGCGGGGGACACAGCGAGGACCCAGCGGGACCCAGCGGGATACAGCGTAGATACAGCGGGCACACATCGTTACACAGCGTGGTACACAGCTGTGGACACAACGAAATTCAGTGGGGGCACAGCGGGACACAGCGGGACACAGTGGGACACAGCGGGGACAAAGCGTGAGACACAGCGGGGGACAGAGCGGGAGACAACGGGGCACACAGCGAGGACACAGCGGGACCAGCGGGGACTCAGCGGGGGACACAGCGGGAGACAAAGAGGGACACCACGGAACACAGCGGGACACAGCGGGTAACAGCAGTGACCCTGCGGGGACACAGTGGGACACAGCTGGGGACACAGCGGGACACAGAGGGGGACAGAGCGGGAAACAGAGGGGGACAGAGCGTGGGACACAGCGAGACACAGCAGGGACAAAGCTGGACACAGCGGGGTACACAGAGGGACACAGCGGGGACGCAGCAGGGAAACAGCGTGACACAGCAGGACACAGCGGGACACAGCGGGGGACACAGCAGTACACAGCAGGACAAAGCGGGACACAGCCGGGACACAGCAGAGACACAGCGGGGGACACAGCGGGACAGAGTGGGGTACACAGCTGGGGACACAGCGAGGACACAGCGGGACACAGCGGGACACAGCGGGGACACTGCGGGAACATAGCAGGACACAGCGGGGTACACAGCGGGACACAGCTGGGGACACAGCGGGGACACAGCGGGACACAGCGGAACACAGCGGGAGACAAAGCGGGAAACAGCGGGGCACACAGCGAGGACACAGGGGGACACAGAGGCGACACAGAGGGGACTCAGCGGGGGACACAGCGTGGGACAAAGTATGACATCACGGGACACAGTGTTACACAGCGGGACACAGCGGGGACACTGCGGGACACAGCAGGACAAAGAGGGGGAAACAGCGGGACACAGCGGGACACAGCGGGGGACCCAGCGGGGGACAGCGGAGACAGAGAGTAGCCACAGCGAGACACAGCGGTGACACAACTGGACACAGCGGGATACACAGCGGGACAGAGCGGGCACACAGTGTGACACAGCGGGACAAAGCGGGAGACACAGCGGGACACAGCAGGCACACAGCGGGGACACAGCGGGACACAGCGGTGACACATAGAGGACTCAGCGGTGGACACAGTGGGGGACAGAGCGGGACACAGCGGGACCCAGCGGGGACAAAGCGTGGGACAAAGCGGGAGACAGCAGGGGACACAGCGAGGACACAGCGGGACACAGCGGCGACACATAGAGGACTCAGCGTGGGACACAGTGGGGGGCAGAGAGGAACACAGCGGGACCCAGTGGGGACAAAGCGTGAGACACAGCGGTGGACAGAGCAGGAGACAGAGGCGGACACAGCGAGGACACAGCGGGACACAGCGGGGACACAGGTGGCTGAGTGGGGGCCACAGCGGGGGACAAAGCGGGACACCACGGAACACAGCGTGAAACAGCGGTGAACCTGCGGGGACACAGCGGGGACACAGCGGGGACCCAGCGGGACCCAGCAGGACACAACGGGACACAGCAGGACACAGCGGGGGACACAGCGGTACACAGCGGGGGACACAGCGGGACACAGCGGGGACACAGAGGGGACTCAGCAGGGGAGATAGCGGGGGTCAAAACGGGACACCACAGGACACAGTGGGACCCAGCGGGACACAGCGGGGACACTGCGGGGACACAGCGGGACAAAGCGGGGGACCCAGCGGGACACAGCGGGACCCAGCAGGAACCAGCGGGGAAACAGAGGGGACACAATGGGACACAGCGAGGACACAGCGGGACACAGTGGGGGACACAGTGGGACACAGCAAGGCACAACGTTGTCACAGCAGTGGACACAGCGGGACACAGCGGGGGACACAGCCAGACACAGCAGGGGACACAGCGGGACACAG
>NW_012314601.1:0-2119 GCF_000151885.1 Dipodomys ordii | reverse complement strand
CTGCTTCTGCTTCTCCTTCTGCTTCAATTTCACCTTCAGCTTCTCCTTCTGTTTCTCCTTCTCGTTCTTCTGCTATTCCTTCTGCTTCTCTTTCTGGTTCTGCATCTTCAGCTTCATCTGCTACTGATTCTCCTTCTTCTGTTTCTGCATCACCTGCTTCTGCTTATCGTTCTGCTTCTCTTTCTGCTTCTACTTCTCCTTCTTCTGCTTCTCCTTCTGCTTCTCCTTCTGCTTCAATTTCTCCTTCTGCTTCTCATTCTGCTTCTGCGCCTTCTGTTTCTTCTGCTTCTCTTGCTTCTGCTTCTCCTGCTTCTCCTACTTCTCGTGCTGCTTCTCCTTCTGCGTCTCTTTCTGCTTCAGCTTATCCTTTTGCTTCTCCTACTCCTAATCCTTCTCTTTCGCCTTCTCCTTCTTGTTCTTCTGCTTGTCCTGGTGCTTCTGCTTCTGCTTATTCTACTATTTCTGTTTCTTCTGCTTCTGCTTCAGATTGTGCTTCTTCTGTTTCTCCTTCTGCTTCAGATTCTGCTTCTGCTTCTTCGGCTTCTCCTGTTTATTCTGCTTCTGTTTCTCCTGCTTCTCTTTCTGCTTCTCCTTCTGCTTCTGCTTCTCCTTCAACTTCTGATTCTGCTCTTCTCCTTCTTCTGTTTCTTTTGCTTCTGTTTCTTCTGCTTCTTCTTCTTCTGATTCTACTTCTGCTTCTCCTTCTTCTCCTTCTCTTTCTGCTTCTTCTGATTCTCCTGCTTCTCCTTCTTGTTCTCCTTCTGTTTCTGCTTCTCTTTCTGCTTCTGCTTCTCCTTCTGCTGCTCCTTCTCCTTCTCCTTCTTCTGCTTCTCCCACTGCTTCTGATTCTGCTTCTTTTGCTTATTCTTTTTCTTCTGCTTCTGCTTCTCCTGTTTCTGCTTCTTCTGCTTCTACTGCTTCTCCTTATACTTCTCCTTATGCTTCTCCTTATGCTTCTCCTTATGCTTCTCCTTATGCTTCTTCTTCTTCTTCTTCTTCTTCTTCTTCTTCTTCTTCTTCTTCTTCTTCTTCTTCTTCTTCTTCTTCTTCTCATTCTTCTGCTTCTGCTTTTCCTGCTTCTTCTGCTTCTACTGCTTCTCTTTCTGCTTCTCATTCTGCTTCTGCTTCTCTTTCTGCTTCTCCTATTGCTTCTGCGGCTCTTCCTTCTCCTTCTCTTCTTCTACTTCTCCTTCTGCTTCTGCTTCTCCTTCTGCTTCTTCTGCTTCTCCTTCTGATTCTCCTTCTGCTTCTCCTTCTGTTTCTCCTTCTCCTTCTCGTTCTTCTGCTTTTCCTTCTGCTTCTCCTTCTGCTTCTGCTGCAACTGCTACTGCTTCTGCTTCTTCTGTTTCTTCTGCTTCTCCTTCTGCTTTTGATTCTCTTTCTGCTTCTGCTTCTGCTTCTACTTCAGCTTCTCATTCTGCTTCTCCAGATTCGGCTTCTTCTGCTTCTCCTGCTTCTCCTTCTGCTTCAGGTTCTGCTTCTGCTTCTTCGGATTCTTATGCTTCTGCTTCTCCTGCTTCTGCTTCTTCTGCTTCCCCTCTTTCTCTTTCTGCTTCTCCTTCTGTTTCTGCTTCTCCCTCTGCTTCTGCTTCTTATGCTTCTTCTTTATCTTCTGCTTCTGCTTCTCCTACTTCTGCTTCTTGTGCTTCTACTGCTTCTTCTTCTGCTTCTGCTTCTTCTGCTTCTACTTCTCTTTCTGCTTCTGCTTCTCCTGCTTGTTTTTCTGCTTCTTCTGCTGCTTCTCCTTCTGCTGCTTCTTCTACTTCTCCTACTGCTTCTCTTTTTGCTTCTCCTTCTGCTTCTGCTTCTTCTGTTTCTCCTACCTGAATTTCTGGTTCTACTTCTTCTGCTTCTCCTTCTGCTTCTGCTTCTACTTCTGCTTCCGATTCTGCTTCTTCTGCTTCTTCTCTTTCGGCTTCTCCTGCTTCTGCTTCTTGTGCTTCTCCTGCTTCTCTTTCTGGTTCTCATTCCGCTTCTGCTTCTGCTTCTGCTTCTCCTCCTTCTCCTTCTCCTACTTCTGCTTCTCCTTCATCTTCTGCTTCTTCTGCTTCTCCTGCTTCTCCTTCTGCATCTCCTTCTGCTTGTGCTTGTCCTTATGCTTCTTCTTCTGCCTCTGCTT
>NW_012314600.1:0-2119 GCF_000151885.1 Dipodomys ordii | reverse complement strand
TGCTTCTCCTTCAACTTCTTCTGCTTCTCCTTCTGATTCTCCTTCTGCTTCTTCTTCTGCTGCTTTACCTGCTTCTCTTTCTGCTTCTCCTTCTGCTTCTCCTTCTGTTTCTCCTTCTCCTTCTTGTTCTTCTGCTTTTCCTTCTGCTTCTCGTTCTGCTTCTGCTACACCTGCTACTGCTTCTACTTCTTCTGTTTCTTCTGCTTCTCCTTCTGATTTTGATTCTCTTTCTCCTTCTGCTTCTCCTTCTGCTTCTCCAGATTCTGCTTCTTCTGCTTCTCGTGCTTCTCCTTCTGCCTGAGGTTCTCGTTCTGCTTCTTCGGATTCTTATGCTTCTCCTTCTCCTGCTTCTGCTTCTTCTGCTTTACCTCCTTCTATTTCTGTTTCTCCTTCTGTTTCTGCTTCTTCTTCTGCTTCTGCTTCTTGTCCTTCTCCTGTTTGTTCTGCTTATGCTTCTCCTGTTTCTGCATCTCCTGCTCCTCCTTCTGCTGCTCTTTCTGCTTCTCCTGCTGGTTTTCCTTCTCCTGCTCCTTCTTCTGCTTCTCTTTCTGATTCTCCTTCTGTTTCTCCTTCTCCCTCACCTTCTCGTTCTTCTGCTTTTCCTTCTGCTTCTCTTTCTGCTTCTGCATCTTCTGCTTCTTCTGCTACTACCTCTGCTTCTTCTGTTCCTTCTGCTTCTCCTTCTGCTTCTCCTTCTGCTTCAGGTTCTGCTTCTGCTTCTTCGGCTTCTTCTGCTTCTGCTTCTCCTGCTGCTGCTTCTTCTGCTTCTCCTGCTTCTCTTTCTGCTTTTCCTTCTGTTTCTGCTTCTCCTTCTGCTTCTTCTCCTTCTTCTGTTTCTTCTGTTTCTGCTTCTCCTTCTTCTGCTCCTCCTGCTTCACGTTCTGCTTCTCTTTCTGCTTCTACTTCTCCTTCTTCTGCTTCTCCTTCTGCTTCTCCTTCTGCTTCAATTTCTCCTTCTGCTTCTCATTCTGCTTCTGCGTCTTCTGTTTCTTCTGCTTCTCTTGCTTCTGCTTCTCCTGCTTCTCCTACTTCTCGTGCTGCTTCTCCTTCTGCGTCTCTTTCTGCTTCAGCTTATCCTTTTGCTTCTCCTACTCCTAATCCTTCTCTTTCGCCTTCTCCTTCTTGTTCTTCTGCTTGTCCTGGTGCTTCTGCTTCTGCTTATTCTACTATTTCTGTTTCTTCTGCTTCTGCTTCAGATTGTGCTTCTTCTGTTTCTCCTTCAGCTTCAGATTCTGCTTCTGCTTCTTCGGCTTCTCCTGTTTCTTCTGCTCCTGCTTCTCCTGCTTCTTCTGGTTCTCCTGCTTCTCTTTCTGCTTCTCCTTCTGCTTCTGCTTCTCCTTCTGCTTCTGCTTCTGCTCTTCTCCTTCTTCTGTTTCTTTTGCTTCTGTTTATTTTGCTTCTTCTTCTTCTTCTTCTGTTTCTTCTGATTCTACTTCTGCTTCTCCTTCTTCTCCTTCTCTTTCTGCTTCTTCTGATTCTCCTGCTTCTCCTTCTTGTTCTCCTTCTGTTTCTGCTTCTGCTTCTCCTTCTGCTGCTCCTTCTCTTTCTCCTTCTTCTGCTTCTCCCACTGCTTCTGCTTCTGCTTCTTTTGCTTATTCTTTTTCTTCTGTTTCTGCTTCTTCTGCTTCTGCTTTTTCTGCTTCTTTTTCTGCTTCTACTGCTTCTCCTTATGCTTCTCCTTATGCTTCTCCTTTTGCTTCTTCTTCTTCTTCTTCTTCTTCTTCTTCTTCTTCTTCTTCTTCTTCTTCTTCTTCTTCTTCTTCTTCTTCTTCTTCTTATCTTCTTCTTCGTCTAATCCTTCTTCTTCTTCTTCTTCTTCTTCTTCTTCTTCTTCTTCTTCTTCTTCTTCTTCTTCTTCTTCTTCTTCTTCTCTTTAATCTGCTTCGGCTTTTCTGGCTTCTTCTGCTTCGACTGAGTCACATTCTGCTTCTCATTCTGATTCGGCTTCTAGTTCAGCTTCTCCTTCTGATACTCCTGATGATGCTGATGCCATTGGTTCTGCTTCTGCATCTCCTACATCAGATAGAGATTTTGAGAATGATTCTTGTGATTCTCGTGATTCGCGATGTGTATCGTCTTCAGCATCTCCTTCTCCTTCTGGTGCATGATCAGCTTGAGC
>NW_012314599.1:0-2119 GCF_000151885.1 Dipodomys ordii | reverse complement strand
CACCCACTGTGTCCTCTGTGTCCCGCTGTGTCCCTGCTGTGACCCTCTCTGTCCCCGCTGTATTGACGCTGTGTCCCGGTGTGTCCCGCTGTGTCCGCGCTGTGTTTCCGGCTGTGTCCCGCTGTGTACCCCTCTGTGTCCCCCGCTGTGTCCCTCTGTGTCCCCTCTCTGTCCCCTGCTGGCCCCCGTTGTGTCCCCCGCAGTGTCTCGCTGTGTCGCCCGCTTTGTCTCGCTGTGCCCCTGCAGTGTCCCCGCTGTGTCCCACTGTGTCACACTGTGTCCCGTGTTGTCCCGATTTGTCCCCCGCTGTGACCTCGCAGTGTTTCCCGCTGTGTCCTGCTGTGTCCTCGCTGTGTTCCCCGCTGTGTCCCGCTGTGTCCACCGTTGTGTCCACCGCTGAGTCCTCGTGTGTCCCCCGCTGTGTGCCGCTGTGTCCCCCGCTGTGTCCCGCTGTGTCCTACTGTGTCCCGCTCTGTCCCCGCTGTGTCCCGCTGTGTCCCTCTGTGTCCCCGCTATGTGTCCGCTGTGTCCCGCTGTGTACCCCGCTGTGTCCAGCGGTGTCCTTTTGTGTCACGCTGTTTCCCCGCTGTGTCCCTGCTGTGTCCCTCTGTGTACCCCGCTGTGTCCAGCTTTGTCCCCGCTGTGTCTCGCTGTGTCCCACGCTCTGTCCCACACTGTGTCCCGTAGTGTCCCGCACTGTGTCCCGCTGTGTCCCCCGCTGTGTCCCACTGTGTCCCCCGCTGAGTCCCCGCTTTGTCACCGCTGTGTCCCGCTGTTTCCTCGCTGTGTCCCCTGCTGTCTCCCTCTCTGTCCCCCGCTGTGTCTCACGCTTTGTCCCCGCTGTGTCGCACTGTGTCCTGCTGTGTCCCGGCTGTGCCCCCACTGTGTCCCGTTGTGTCCACAGTGTGTACCACGCTGTGTAACGCTGTGTGCCCGCTGTATCGATGCTGTGTCCCCCTGTATCCTGGCTGTGTCCCCCGCTGTCTCCAGCTCTGTCCTCCGCTGTGTCTCACGCTTTGTACCCGCTGTGTCCCACTGTGTCCCGCTGTGTCCCGCTGTGCCCCCACTGTGTCCCGTTGTGTCCACAGCTGTGTACCACGCTGTGTAACGCTGTGTGCCCGCTGTATCGACGCTGTGTCCCGCTGTGTCCTGCTGTGTCCTCGCTGGGTCTCCCGCTGTGTCCCGCTATTTCCCGCTGTGTCCTCGCTGTGTCCCCCGCTGTGTCCCGTTGTGTTCCTAGCTGTGTACCCCGTTGTGTCCTGCTGTATCGACTCTGTGTCCCACTGGGTCCCGCTGTTTCCTTCCTGTGTTCCCCGCTGTGTCTCGCTGTGTCCCCGCTCTATCGACGCTGTGTCCCCGATGTGTGCCCGCTGTGTCCCGCTGTGTACCCCGCTGTGTCCAGCTGTGTCACCGCTGTGTCTCGCTGTGGCCACTCTCTCTCTCCGCTGTCCCCCGCTGTGTCCCCCGCTGTGGCCCGCTGTGGCCCACTTTGTCCCCCGCTTTGTCCTGCTGTGTCCCGCAGTGTCCCCGCTGTGTCCCGCTGTGTAACACTTTGTCCCGTGTTGTCCCACTTTGTCCCATGCTGTGTCCCCCGCTGAGTCCCCTCTGTGTCGCCGCTGTGTCCCCCTGTGTCCTCGCTGTGTCCCCCGCTGTCTCCGGCTTTGTCTCCCGCTGTGTTCCGCTGTGTCCCGCTGTGTACCCGCTGTGTCCCCAGCTGTGTCCCGCTGTGTCCTGCTGTGTCCTCCCTGTGTCCCCAGCTGTGTACCCCACTGTGTCCCACTGTGTCCCGGCTGTATCGATGCTAGGTCCCGCTGGGTCCCGCTGTGTCATCCCTGTGTCCCCCGCTGTGTCCGCTCTGTCCCCGGCTGTGTCTCTGCTGTGTCCCCGCTGTGTCCCGCTTTGTCCCACTGTGTACAGCTGTGTCCCCCGCTGAGTCCCGCTGTGTCCCAATGTGTCCCAATGTGTCCTCGCTCTGTCCCTCGTAGTGTCGCGCTGTGTCCCCCGCTGTGTCCCACCGTGTCCCGGCAGGGTCACTGCTGTTTCCCGCTGTGTCCCGCTGTTGTTCCCGTGGTGTCCCTCTTTTGCCCCGTTGCGAACCCCCCACTGGAGTCCCCCGCTG
>NW_012314598.1:0-2119 GCF_000151885.1 Dipodomys ordii | reverse complement strand
GAAGGAGAAATTGAAGGAGAAGGAGACGGAGAAGCAGAAGGAGAAGTAGGAGAAGCAGAAGAAGAAGAAGCAGGAGAAGCAGAAACAGAAGAAGCAGAAGGAGAAGAGCAGAAGCAGAAGGAGAAGCAGAAGGAGAAGCAGAAGAAGCAGAAGCTGAAGCAGAAGAAGAAGAAACAGAAAAAGCAGAAGAAGCAGAAGAAGAAGAAGCAGGAGAAGCAGAAGAAGAAGGAGAAGGAGAAAGAGAAGGATTAGGAGTAGGAGAAAAAGAAGGATAAGCAGAAGCAGAAAGGGAAGGAGAATGAGAAGGAGAAGCAGGAGAAGCAGAAGAAGCAGAAGCAGGAGAAGCAGAAGCAGAAGAAACGTAGGAAGGAGAAGAAGCAGAAGGAGAAGCAGAAACAGAAGGAAAAGCAGAAAGAGAAGCAGGAGAAGCAGAAGAAGCAGCAGCAGGAGAAGCAGAAGCAGAAGAAGCAGAAGCAGAACCTGAAGCAGAAGGAGAAGCAGGAGAAGCAGAAGAAGCAGAATCTGGAGAAGCAGAAGGAGAAGCAGAAGCAGAAAGAGAAGCAAAAGCAGAAGGAGAAGCAGAAGGGGAAGCAGAAGAAACAGAAGAAGCAGAGGCAGTAGCAGAAGAAGCAGAAGCAGAAGGAAAAGCAGAAGAACGAGAAGGAGAAGGAGTAGGAGAAACAGAAGGAGAAGCAGAAAGAGAAACAGAAGAAGGAGCAGGAGAAGGAAAAGCAGCAGGAGAAGCAGAAAGAGCAGCAGAAGGAGAAGCAGAAGCAGAAGCAGAAGCAGAAGTAGAAGCAGAAGAAGGAGAAGCAGAAGGAGAAGCATAAAGAGAAACAGAAGGAGAAGCAGGAGAAGCAGAAGAAGCAGAAGCAGAAGGAGAAGGAGAAGTAGGAGAAGGAGAAGGAAGAGCCGCAGAAGCAATAGGAGAAGCAGAAGGAGAAGCAGAAGCAGAATGAGAAGCAGTAGAAGCAGAAGAAGCAAGAAAAGCAGAAGCAGCAGAAAGAGAAGAAGAAGAAGAAGAAGAAGTAGAAGAAGAAGAAGAAGAAGAAGAAGAAGAAGAAGAAGAAGAAGAAGAAGAAGAAGAAGAAGAAGAAGAAGAAGAAGAAGAAGAAGAAGAAGGAGAAGGAGAAGGAGAAGGAGAAGGAGAAGCAGTAGAAGCAGAAGAAGCAGAAGCAGGAGAAGCAGAAGCAGAAGAAAAAGAATAAGCATAAGAAGCAGAATCAGAGGGAGAATCAGCAGAAGGAGAAGCAGAAGCAGAAGAAGATGCAGAAGGAGAAGCAGAAGAAGGAGAAGGAGAAGGCGAAAGAGAAGGATTAGGAGTAGGAGAAGCAAAAGGATAAGCAGAAGCAGAAAGAGACGCAGAAGGAGAAGCAGCACGAGAAGTAGGAGAAGCAGGAGAAGCAGAAGCAGGAGAAGCACAAGAAACAGAAGACGCAGAAGCAGAATGAGAAGCAGAAGGAGAAATTGAAGCAGAAGCAGAAGGAGAAGCAGAAGCAGAAGGAGAAGCAGAAGAAGGAGAAGGAGAAGCAGAAAGAGAAGCACAACGAGAAGCACAACGAGAAGCAGGAGAAGCAGAAGCAGGAGAAGCAGAAGTAGAAGAAACATAGGAAGGAGAAGAAGCAGAAGCAGAAGGAGAAGCAGAAACAGAAGGAAAAGCAGAAAGAGAAGCAGGAGAAGAAGAAGAAGCAGCAGCAGGAGAAGCAGAAGAAGCAGAAGCAGAACCTGAAGCAGAAGGAGAAGCAGGAGAAGCAGAAGAAGCAGAATCTGGTGAAGCAGAAGGAGAAGCAGAAGCAGAAAGAGAAGCAAAACCAGAAGGAGAAGCAGAAGAAACAGAAGAAGCAGAGGCAGTAGCAGAAGAAGCAAAAGATGCAGAAGCAGAAGGAGAAGCAGAAGGAAAAGCAGAAGATCGAGAAGGAGAAGGAGTTTGAGAAACAGAAGGAGAAGCAGAAAGAGAAGCAGAAGAAGGAGCAGGTGAAGGAAAAGCAGCAGGAGAAGCAGAAAGTGCAGCAGAAGGAGAAGCAGGAGATGCAGAACCTTGAGAAGCAGAAGCAGAAGAAACACAAGAAGGACAAGAAGCAGAAGCAGAAGGAGAAGCAGAAACAGAAGGAGGGAAAGC
>NW_012314597.1:0-2119 GCF_000151885.1 Dipodomys ordii | reverse complement strand
GAAGCAGAGGAGAAGCAGAAGGAGAAGCAGAAAGAGAAGCAGGAGAAGCTTAAGAAGCAGGAGAAGCAGAAGCAGAAGAAACAGGAGAAGCCGAAGAAGCAGAAGCAGAATCTGAAGCAGAAGGAGAAACAGAAGAAGCACAATCTGAAGCAGAAGCAGAAGAAACAGAAATAGTAGAATAAGCAGAAGCAGAAGCACCAGGACAAGCAGAAGAACAAGAAGGAGAAGGCGAAAGAGAAGGATTAGGAGTAGGAGAAGCAAAAGGATAAGCAAAAGCAGAAAGAGACGCAGAAGGAGAAGCAGCACGAGAAGTAGGAGAAGCAGGAGAAGCAGAAGCAAGAGAAGCAGAAGAAACAGAAGACGCAGAAGCAGAATGAGAAGCAGAAGGAGAAATTGAAGCAGAAGGAGAAGGAGAAGCAAAAGGAGAAACAGAAGAAGGAGAAGGAGAAGGAGAAGGAGAAGCAGAAAGAGAAGCAGAAAGAGAATTACAACGAGAAGCAGGAGAAGCAGAAGCAGAAGAAACATAAGAAGGAGAAGAAGCAGAAGCAGAAGGAGAAGCAGAAACAGAAGGAAAAGCAGAAATAGAAGCAGGAGCAGCAGCAGAAGAAGCAGCAGGAGAAGCAGAAGCAGAAGAAGCCGAAGAAACAGAAGCAGAACCTGAAGCATAAGGAGATACAGGAGAAGCAGAAGAAGCAGAAACTGGAGAAGCAGAAGGAGAAGCAGAAGCAGAAAGAGAGGCAAAAGCGGAAGGAGAAGCATAAGGAGAAGCAGAAGAAACAGAAGAAGCAGAGGCAGTAGCAGAAGATGTAGAAGCAGAAGGAGAAGCAGAGGGAAAAGCAGAAGAACGAGAAGGAGAAGGAGAAACAGAAGGAGAAGCAGAAAGAGAAGCAGAAGAATGAGCAGGAGAAGGAAAAGCAGCAGGAGAAGCAGAAAGAGAAGCAGAAAGAATAGCAGAAGGAGAAGCAGGAGATGCAGAAACAGGAGAAAAACAAGCAGAAGAAACAGGAGAAGGACAAGAAGCAGAAGCAGAAGGAGAAGCAGAAAGAGAAGGAGGGGAAGCAGAAGAAGCAGAAGCAGGAGAAGCAGAAGCATCAGAATCCGAAGAAGCAGAAGCAGAACCTGAAGCAGAAGGAGAAGCAGGAGAAGCAGAAGAATCAGAATCTGGAGAAGCAGAATGAGAAACAGAAGGAGAAGCAGAAGCAGAAAGAGAATCAAAAGCAGAAGGAGAAGCAGAAGAAACAGAAGAAGTAGAAGCAGTAGCAGTTGTAGCAGAAGCAGAAGGAAAAGCAGAAGAACAAGAAGGAGAAGGAGAAACAGAAGGAGAAGCAGAAGGAGAAGCAGAAAGAGAAGCAGGTAAAGCAGAAGAAGAAGAAGCAGAAGGAGAATCAGAAGGAGAAGCAGAAGAAGGAGAAGGAGAAGCAGAAGAAACAGAAGCAGAAGGAGAAGCAGGAAAAGCAGAAGAAGCAGAAGCAAAAGGAGAAGCAAAAGAAGGAGAAGGAGAAGCAGAGGCAGAAGAAGAAGCATAAGGAGAAGCACAAGCAGAAGGAGATGCAGAAGGAGAAACAGGAGAAGCAGAAGAAGCAGAAGCTGAAGGAGAAGCAGAAGTAGGAGAAGGAGAAGGAGGAGAAGCAGAAGCAGAAGGAGAAGCAGAAGCAGAATGAGAAGCAGAAAAAGAAGCAGGAGGAGGACAAGAAGCAGAAGCAGGAGAAGCCGAAAGAGAAGAAGCAGAAACAGAAGCAGAAGGAGAAGCAGAAGCAGAAGGAGAAGCAGCAGAAGGATTAGAACCAGAAATTCAGCCACGAGAAACAGAAAAAGCAGAAGCAGAAGGAGAAGCAAAAAGAGAAGCAGAAGGGGAAGTAGAAAAACAGCAGAAGAAGCAGAAAAACAAGCAGTTGAAGCAGAAGCAGGAAGAGAAGTAGAAGCAGAAGAAGCAAAAGAAGAAGCAGAAGAAGCAGAAGAAGAAGAAGAAGAAGAAGAAGGAGAAGAAGAAGAAGAAGAAGAAGAAGAAGAAGAAGAAGAAGAAGAAGAAGAAGAAGAAGATGAAGAAGATGACGACGACGATGTAGTAGAAGCATAAGAAGCAGAAGCAGGAGAAGCAGAATCTAGAAGAAAATGAAGA
>NW_012314596.1:0-2120 GCF_000151885.1 Dipodomys ordii | reverse complement strand
GGGGACACAGCAGGGGATACAGCGGGGGACAGCAGGGACACAGAGGGACACAGCAGGACACAGCGGGGACACAGCTGGATACAGCGAGGACACAGCGGGAAACATCGGGGACACAGCGAGGACACAGAGGGACACAGCGGGACACAGAGGTGACACAGCGGGGGAGAGCACAGAGACACAGCGGGGACAAAGTGGTACTCAGCGGGACACAGGGGGTACACAGCAGGACACAGTGGGACACAGCGGGAAACCCAAGCGGACACAGCGGGGGACACAGCGGGACACAGCGGGGGACACAGCGGAACAAAGCGGGACACAGTGGGGACAGAGTGGGACACAGCGGGGACACAGCGGGGGACACAGCGGGCACACAGCGGGGACACAGAGGGACACACCGGGGACACAGCGGGGACACAGCATCGACACAGCGGAACACAGCGAGGGACACCGCGGGACACAGCCTGGGACAGAGCGGGACAAAGCGTGGACAGAGCGGGACACATCGGGACACAGCGGGACACAGCGTGGGACAGAGGTGACACACCGGTGGACAACGGGGACACCGCAGGACAGCGCGGGGGTCACAGTGTGAAACAGAGTAGACACAGGGGGACACAGGGTGCGACACAGAGGGACACAGCGGGACACAGCGGGGACACAGCGTGGACAAAGGGGGAACACAGTGGGGGACAAAGCGGTAAACAGCGGGGGACACAGCGGGACTCAGCTGGGGGCACATCAAAGGACACAGTGGGTGACACAGCGGGGGAAACAGCGGGAAACAGCGGGGGACACAGCGAGGACACAGCAGGACACAGCGGGGGACACAGCAGGACACAGCGGGGTACACAGATGCAGACACAGCGGTATACATCGGGACACAGTGGGGACACAGCGGGACACAGCGGGACACAGCGGGGACACAGCAGGACACAGCGGGGACACAGCGGGGACACAGCGGGGTACACAGTGGGACACAGCGGGGACACAGAGGGACTCAGCGTTCACACAGCGAGGACACACCAGGGACACAGCGGGACACAGCGGAGACAAAGCGGGGACACAGTGAGACACAGCGAGGATACAGCGGGACACAGCGGAGGACACAGCGAGGGACAGCGGTACACACTGGCGGAGAGCGGGGAAACAGCGGGACACAGCGGGACACAGCGGGGGACACAGCAGGACACAGTGGGGGACACAGAGGGACACAGCAGGACACAGCGGGTCACAGCGGGGACACAGTGGGGGACACAGCGGGACACAGCGGGGAAATAGTGGGGAACACAGCAGGGGACACAGCGGGATACAGAAGGACACAGCGAGGACACAGCGGGACACAGGATGACACAGCGGGGACACAGCGGGGGACACAGTGGGACACAGCTGCGGATACAGCGAGGACACAGCAGGGACACTGCGGGACACAGCGGGTCACAGCGGGGAAATAGTGGGGGACACAGCGGAGGACACAGCGGGATACAGAGGGACACAGCGAGGACACAGCGGGGACATAGGGTGACACTGCGGGACACAGTGGGACACAGTGGGGACACAGAGGGACATAGGGGTTACACAGCCAGGACACACCAGGGACACAGCGGAACACAGCGGGGACACAGGGGGGACACAGCGGGACCCAGCGGGACCCAGCGGGGACAGAGCGGGGACACAGCGGGACACAGCGGGGGACACAGAGGCGGACACAGCAGGACACAGCGGGAGACAGTGGGAGACAGCGGGGACACAGCGTGTGACCCAGCGAGGGCACAGCGGGACACAGCATGGATACAGCGGGACACAGCGGAAAACAGCAGGACAGAGCGGGGGACACACCGGGACACAGTGGGGGTCACAGAAAGAACACAGCGGGACACAGGAGGACACAGCGGGGGACACAGTGGGACACAGCGGGGGACACAGCGAGGACACAGCGAGGACACAGCGGGGCCACAGAGAGACACACCAGAGACACAGCGGTGACACACTGGGACACAGCAGAGACACAGCGGGACACAGCGGGGGACACAGGGGGACACAGCTGGGGACAGAGCAGGACACAGCATGGACACAGTGGGACACAGCGGAGGACACAGCTGGGACACAGCGGGTCAACAGCG
>NW_012314595.1:0-2120 GCF_000151885.1 Dipodomys ordii | reverse complement strand
TTCATCAGCGGGGGACACATGGAGGACTCAGCGGGACAAAAGCGGGGACACAGCAGTCGACTCACCGGGGGACACAGCGGGGGACAAAGCGGGACACCACAGAACACAGTGGGAAACAGCGGGACACAGCGGGGAAACTGCGGGGACACAGGGAGACAAAGCGTGGGACACATAGGGACACAGTGGGGAACACAGTGGGGGACACAGCGGGACACAGCAGGGGGACACAGCGAGGACACCACGGAACACAGCGGGACACAGCGGGAAACAGAGGGGATCCTGCGGGGACACAGCGGTACACAGTGGGGGACACAGTGGGAAACTGCGGGGGACACAGCGGGACACAGTGGGGGACAAAGCCAGGACACAGCGGGACACAACGGGACACAGCAGGGGGACACAGCGAGGACACCACGGAACACAGCGGGACAGAGCGGGAAACAGAGGGGAACCTGCGGGGGACACAGTGGTACACAGTTGGGGACACAGTGGGAAACAGCGGGGGACACAGCGGGACACAGTGGGGGACAGAGCGTGGGACACAGCGAGACACAGCGGGGACAAAGCTGGACACAGCGGGGTACACAGAGGGACACAGCTGGGACACAGCGGGGAAACAGCGTGACACAGCAGGGCACAGCGGGAAACAGCGGGGGACACAGCGAGGTCACAGCGGCACACAACGGGGGACACAGCAAGGACACAGTGGGACACAGCGGGGGACACAGCAAGACATAGCGGGGGACACAGCGGGGGACACAGAGGGACACAACGGGACTCAGCGGGGGACACAGCAGTACACAGCGGGACACAGCGGGGACACAGCAGGGACACAGCGGGGGACACAGGGATGACACAGCGGGACCCAGCGGGACCCAGCGTCGATACAGCAGGGACACAGTGGGACACAGAGGGTAAAAAAGCGAGGACACAGCGGAACACAGCGGGGACACAGCCGTAGACACAGCGGGACACAGTGGCGGACACAGCGGGACACAGCGGGGAACAAAGCGAGGACACATCGGGACCCTGCGCGACACAGCGTCGATACAGCGGGGACAGAGCATTACACAGCGAGGTACACAGCTGTGAACACAGCGGGACACAGCGCTACACAGTGGGACACAGCAGGCACAAAGCTTGAGACACAGCAGGGTACAGAGCGGGAGACAGCG
Source organism: Dipodomys ordii (assembly GCF_000151885.1). NCBI lineage: Eukaryota > Metazoa > Chordata > Mammalia > Rodentia > Heteromyidae > Dipodomys > Dipodomys ordii. Next base: position 945 of record NW_012314595.1, on the reverse strand, counting down.
GGGGACACAGCGAGGACACAGTGGGACACAGCGCTGACACTGCGGGGGACACAGTGGTACACAGCGGGGAACACCGCGGGGGACACAGCGGGACACAGCGGGACACCGCGGGACACAGCGGGGGACACAGGGAGGACACAGCGGGACACAGCGGGGGACACAGCGAGGACACATTGGGGACACAGCGGGGACTCAGCGGGGGACACATCGGGATACAGCGGAGAACACAGTGAGGACACAGCGAGGACACAGCGAGGACACAGTGAGACACAGCGGGGGACACAGCTGGGGACACAGCGGGGAACTCAGCGAGGACACAGCGGGACCCAGCAGGACACAGCGTCGATACAGCAGGGACACAGTGTTACACAGAGTGGTACCCGGCTGTGGACACATCGGGACAGAGTGGGGGCACAGTGAGACACAGCGGGACACAGCGAGGACACAGCGGGACACATTGGTGACACAGTGGGGGACACAGCAGGACACAGCAGCGGACACAGCGGGGGACACAGCAGGACACAGTGCGACACAGCGGGGGACACAATGGGGACACAGTGGGACACAGCAGGGGACACAGCGAGGACACAGCTGAACATAGCGGGGGACACAGAGAGGACACAGCGGGACACAGCGAGACAAAGCGGGACACAGCGTGGACACAGCAGTAGACACAGCGGGACATAGCAGGGGACACAGCTGGGGACACAACGGGACACAGCAGGGGACACAGCGAGGACAGAGCAGGACACAGAGGGACACAGCGGGGACACAGTGTCGATACAGCGGGGACACAGCGAGACCCCGCGGGCAACACAGGAAGGAAACAGCGGGACCCAGTGGGACACAGCGTCGATACAGCGGGACACAACGGGGTACACAGATGGGGACACAACAGGACACAGCGGGGAACACAGAGGTACACAGCGGGACATAGCGGGGACA
>NW_012314594.1:0-2120 GCF_000151885.1 Dipodomys ordii | reverse complement strand
TAGTTTCTCATGTGGGATACAGCGGGGGACAGCGTTGACACACCGGCGGACAGCGGGGACACAGCGGGACACAGCGGGACACAGCGGGGGACACAGTGGGACACAGCGGGGGACAAAGCGGGGGACAACGGGGACACACATGCGGACAGTGGGGACACAATGGGACACAGCGGGGGACATCGGGGACACAGAGGGACACGGCGGGGACACAGCAGGGACACAGGGGGTCACAGCCAGGACTCAGTGGGGGACACAGCGAGGACAGAGCGGGACACAGAGGATACACAGAGAGGACACAGCGTGACACATGGGGAAACAGCGGGACACAGCGGGTGACCCAGCGAGGACACAGCGGGACACAAATGGGGACACAGCAAGGACACAGCAGGACACAGCCGGGGACACAGCGGGACACAGCAGGGGACACAGCGGGGACACAGCGGGACACAGCGGATACAAAGCGGGGACACAGTGAGACACAGCGAGGACACAGTGGGACACAGCAGAGGACATAGCGGGGGACAGCAGGAAACAGCGGTGACACACCGGCGAACAGCGGGGACACAACGGGACACAGCGGGACACAGCGGGGGACACAGTGGGACACAGTGGGACACAGTGGGGGACACAGCCGGGGACACAGCGGGACACAGCTGGGGACACAGCGAGGACACAGCGGGACACAGCGGGGGACACAGCGGGGGACAGCGGGGACACACATGCAGACAGCGGGGACACAAAGGGACACAGCGCGGGACATCGGGGACACAGCGGGACACAGCGGGACACAGCAGGGACACAGCGGGTCACAGCGGGGACACAGTGTGGGACACAGCGAGGACACAGCGGGACACAGAGGGATACAAAGAGAGGACACAGCGTGACACATGGTGACACAGCAGGACAAGCGGGGGACACAGAGAGGACACAGAGGGACACAAATGGGGACACAGCAAGGACACAGCGGGACACAGCGGGAAAGAGCGGGACACAGCGGGGGTCACAGCCGGGGACACAGCGGGACACAGCGAGACATAGCGGGGGATACAGCAGGGACACATCGCGTCACAGCGGGCACACAGTGGGGGACACAGCAAGGTCACAGTGGGACACAGCGGTGGACACAGCGGGACACAGCAGGACACAGCGGGGACAAAGCGGGGGCCAAAGTGGGGACACAGCGGGACACAGCGGGACACAACAGGACACAGCTGGACACAGAAGGGACACAGCAGGGGACACAGCGGGTGACAGCAGGGACACAGCCGGACACAGCAGGACACATCGGGAAACAGCGGGGACACAGCGAGGATACAGCGGGACACAGCAGGACACAGAGGGGACACAGCGGGTTACAGCAGGGAGACACAGCGGGGCCACAGCGGGGACACAGCGGAACACAGTGGGGACAGAGCGGGACACAGCGGGAAACACAACCGGACACATCGGGGGACAGAGCGGGACACAGCGGGGGACACAGCGGGACAAAGCGGGACACAGTGGGGACAGAGTGGGACACAGCGGGGACACAGAGGGGACACAGCGGGGGACAGCAGGGAGACACAGCGGGGACACAGCGGTTCCACAGCGGAACACAGTGGGGACACAGCGGGACACAGCGTGAAACACAACCGGACACAGCGGGGGACACAGCGGGACACAGAGGGGGACACAGCAGGATAAAGCGGGACACAGTGGGGACAGAGTGGGACACAGCGGGGACACAGCGGGGGACACAGCGGGGACAGAGCGGGGACAGAGTGGGACACAGCGGGAACACAGCGGGGGACACAGCGGGGATACAGCGGGGACACAGCGGGACACACCGGGGACACAGCGGGGACACAGCGGGACACAGCAGCGACACAGCGGAACACAGCGGGGGACACAGCGGAACACAGCCTGGGACAGAGCGGGACACAGCGTAGACACAGCGGGACACAGCGAGACACAGCAGTGACAAAGTGGCGACACAGCGGGACACACCGGGGACACAGCAGGACACAGCGGGGACACAGCGGGGGACAGAGGGGACACACCGGTGGACAACGGGGACACAGCAAGACAGCGCGGGGGTCCAGTGGGAAACAACGGGGACACAGGGGGACACAGGGGGTGAC
>NW_012314593.1:0-2120 GCF_000151885.1 Dipodomys ordii | reverse complement strand
ACAGCTAGGACACAGCGGGACACAGCGGGGGACACAGCTGGGGACACAGGGGGACACAGCGGGGAACTCAGCGAGGACACAGCGGGACCCAGCAGGACACAGTGTCGATACAGCAGGGACACAGTGTTACACAGCGTGGTACCCAGCTGTGGACACAACGGGACAGAGTGGGGGCACAGTGAGACACAGCGGGACACAGCGAGGACACAGCGGGACACATTGGTGACACAGCGGGGGACACAGCAGGACACAGCAGCGGACACAGCGGGGGACACAGCGCGACCCAGCGCGACACAGCGGGGGACACAATGGGGACACAGCGGGACACAGCAGGGGACACAGCGAGGACACAGCGGAACATAGCGGGGGACACAGAGAGGACACAGCGGGACACAGCGAGACAAAGCGGGACACAGCGTGGACACAGCAGTAGACACAGCGGGACATAGCAGGGGACACAGCTGGGGACACAACGGGACACAGCAGGGGACACAGCGAGGACAGAGCGGGACACAGCGGGACACAGAGGGGACACAGCGTCGATACAGCTGGGACACAGCGAGACCCCGCGGGCAACACAGGAAGGAAACAGCGGGACCCAGTGAGACACAGCGTCGATACAGCGGGACACAACGGGGTACACAGCTGGGGACACAACAGGACACAGCGGGGGACACAGCGGTACACAGCGGGACATAGCGGGGGACACAGCGGGACCCAACAGGAGACCCAGCGAGGACACAGCGGGACACAGCGGGGGACACAGGGGGACACAGCGGGGGACAGAGCGTGGGACACAGCGAGACACAGCGGGGACAAAGCTGGTCACAGCGGGGTACACAGAGGGACACAGCGGGGACGCAGTGGGGAAACAGCGTGCCACAGCAGGACACAGCGGGACACAGCGGGGGACACAGCAAGGACACAGCGGCACACAGCATGGGACACAGCAAGGACACAGTGGGACACAGCGGGGGACACAGCGGGACATAGCGGGGGGCACAACGGGGGACACAGCGGGACACAGCGGGACACATTGGGACACAGCGTGATTCAGCGGGGGACACAGCAGTATACAGCGGGACAAAGCGGGACACAGCGGGGACATAGCAGAGACACAGCGGGGGACAGAGCGGTACACAGCGGGGGACACAGGGATGACAGAGCAGGACCCAGCGGGACCCAGCGTGGATACAGCAGGGACCCAGCTGGACCCAGCGGGACACAGCGGGGACACAGCAGTAGACACAGTGGGACACAGCGTTGGACAAAGGGAGGACACAGCGGGACACAGCGGGACCCAGCGTCGATACAGCAGGGACACAGCGGGACACAGTGGGGTACACAGCTGGGGACACAGCAAGGACACAGCGGGACACAGCGGGACACAGCGGGGACACTGCGGGAACATAGCAGGACACAGCAGGACACAGCGGGACACAGCTGGGGACACAGCGGGGACACAGTGGGACACAGCGGAACACAGCGGGACACAGCGGGGGACACAGCGAGGACACAGCGGGAAACCGTGGCGACACAGAAGGGACTCAGCGGGGGACACAGCGTGGGACAAAGTGGGACACCACGGGACACAGTGTTACACAGCGGGACACAGCGGGGACACTGCGGGACACAACAGGACAAAGCGGGGGACACAGCGGTACACAGCGGGCCACAGCAGGGGACACAGCGGGATACAGCGGAGACAGAGAGTGGCCACAGCGAGACACAGCGGTGACACAGCTGGACACAGCGGGGTACACAGCGGGACACAGCGGGCACACAGCGGGGACACAGCGGGACACAGCGGGACACAGCGGGGGACAAAGCGGAAGACAGCGGGGGACACAGCGAGGACACAGCGGGACACAGCGGCCACAAACAGGTGACTCAGCGGGGGACACAGCGGGGGACAAAGAGGGACACCAAGGGATACAGTGTGACACACTGTAACACAGTGGGACACAGTGGGACACTGCGGGGACAGAGCAAGACAAAGCGAGGGACACAGCGGGACACAGCGGAGACAGAGAAGGGCCACACCGGGACACAGCGGTGACACAGCGGGGGACACAGCGGGACACAGCGGGGGATACTGCGGGACACAGTGTGGGGACAGA
>NW_012314592.1:0-2120 GCF_000151885.1 Dipodomys ordii | reverse complement strand
TCACGGGACACAGCAGGACAAAACGGGGGACACAGCGGGACACAGCGGGCCACAGCGGGGGACCCAGCGGGGGACAGCGGAGACAGAGAGTGGCCACAGCGAGACACAGCGGTGACACAACTGGACACAGCGGGGTACACAGCGGGACAGAGCGGGCACACAGCGGGGACATAGCGGGACACAGCGGGACACAGCGGGGACACAGTGGGACACAGCGGGAAAAAGCGGGAGACACAGTGGGATACAGCAGGCACACAGCGGGGACACAGCGGGACACAGCTGGACACAGCGGGACACAGCGGTGGACACAGCGACACACAGTGGTGGTCCCAGTGAGGACACAGCAGGACACAGCAGGGACACAGCGAGGACACAGCTGGGGACACAGCGGGGGACACAGCGGGACACAGTGGGGAACACAGCGAGGACACAGCGGGACACAGCGGGACACAGCGTCGATACAGCGGGGACACAGCGTTACACAGCGTGGTACACAGCTGTGGACACAACGGGACACAGTGGGGGCACAGCCGGACACAGCGGTACACAGTGGGACACAGCGGGGACAAAGCGTGAGACACAGCGGGGGACAGAGAGGGAGAGAGTAGGGGACTCAGTGAGGACACAGCGGCATACAACGGGACACAGCGGGAAACAGAGATGAACCTGCGGGGGCACAGCGGGTTACAGCGGGGGACACAGCGGGACACAGCGGGGAACACAGGGAAGACATAGCGGGACCCAGCGGGACCCAGCGTTGTTACAGCGGGGACTCAGCGGGACACAGCGGGGTGTACAGCTGGGTACACAACGGGACACTCGGGGGACACAGCGAGGACACAGAGGGACACAGCGGGACACAGCGGGGACACTGCGGGAACATAGTGGGACACAGCGGGGTACACAGCGGGACACAGCGCTACACAGCTAGGGACACAGAGGTGACAAAGCGTCAGACAGCGGGGGACACAGCGAGGACACAGCGGGGCACAGTGGTGACACAGAGGGGACTCTGCGGGACAAAGCGGGGGACACAGCGGGACACAGCGGGACACAGCGGGGAACAGCGGAGACAGAGAGGGGCCAAAGAGAGACGCAGTGGTGATACAGCTGGACACAACGTAGTACACAGCAGGACACAGCCGGGCACACAGCAGGGACACAGCAGGGACCAAGAGGGACATAGCGGGACACAGCGGAACACAGCAGGGGACACAGCGGGACACAGCAGGGGACCCAGCTAGGACACAGCGGGACACAGCGGGGAACTCAGCGAGGACACAGCGGGACCCAGCAGGACACAGCGTCGATACAGCAGGGACACAGTATTACACAGCGTGGTACCCAGCTGTGGACACAACGGGACAGAGTGGGGGCACAGCGAGACACAGCGGGACACAGCGAGGACACAGCGGGACACATTGGTGACACAGCGGGGGACACAGCAGGACACAGCAGCGGACACAGCGGGTGACACAGCACGACACAGCGTGACACAGCGGGGGACACAATGGGGACACAGCGGGACACAGCAGGGGACACAGCGAGGACACAGCGGGACACAGCGAGACACAGCGGGACACAGCGTGGACACAGCAGTAGACACAGCGGGACATAGCAGGGGACACAGCGTCGATACAGCGGGGACACAGCGAGACCCCGCGGGCAACACAGGAAGGAAACAGCGGGACCCAGTGGGACACAGCGTCGATACAGCGGGACACAACGGGGTATACAGCTGGGGACACAACAGGACACAGCGGGGGACACAGCAGTACACAGCGGGACATAGCGGGGGACACAGCGGGACCCAACGGGAGACTCAGCGAGGACACAGCGGGACACAGCGGGGGACACAGGGGGACACAGCGGGGGACACAGCGAGGACACAGCGGGGGACACAGCGGGACACAGCGTCGATACAGCGGGCACACAGCGTTACACAGCGTGGTACACAGCTGTGGACACAACGGGACACAGTGGGGGCACAGCGGGACACAGCGGGACACAGTGGGACACAGCGGGGAAAAAGCGTGAGACACAGCGGGGGACAGAGCTGGAGACAGCAGGGGACACAGCGAGGACAGAGCAGGACACAGCGTTGACACAGCGGGGTCTCA
>NW_012314591.1:0-2120 GCF_000151885.1 Dipodomys ordii | reverse complement strand
CAGAAGAACAGAAGCATAAGAAACAGAAGAAGGAGAAGAGCAGAAGCTGAAGCAGAAGGAGAAGCAGTAGCAGAAGGAGAAGCAAAAGAGAAGCAGGAGAAGCAGAAGCAGAAGAAACAGGAGAAGCCGAATAAGCAGAAGCAGAATCTGAAGCAGGAGAAACAGAAGAAGCACAATCTGAAGCAGAAGCAGAACAAACAGAAATAGTAGAATAAGCAGAAGCAGAAGCAGCAGGAGAAGCAGAAGAAGAAGACGTCGAAGGCGAAAGAGAAGGATTAGGAGTAGGAGAAGAAAAAGGATAAGCAAAAGCAGAAAGAGACGCAGAAGGAGAAGCAGCAAGAGAAGTAGGAGAAGCTGGAGAAGCAGAAGCAGAAGAAACAGAAGACGCAGAAGCAGATTGAGAAGCAGAAGGAGAAATTGAAGCGGAAGCAGAATCAGAAGGAGAAGAAGAAGCAGAAGGAGAAGCAGAAGAAGGAGAAAGAGAAGCAGAAAGAGAAGTAGAAAGGGAAGCAGAACGAGAAGCAGGAGAAACAGAAGCAGGAGAAGCAGAAGCAGAAGAAACAGAAGAAGGAGAAGAAGCAGAAGCAGAAGGAGATGCAGAAACAGAAGGAAAAGCAAAAAGAGAAGCAGGAGAAGCAGAAGAAGCAGCACAGGAGAAGCAGAAGCAGAAGAAGCCGAAGAAGCAGAAGCAGAACCTGAAGCAGAAGGAGAAGCAGGAGAAGCAGAAGAAGCAGAATCTGGAGAAGCAGAAGGAGAAGCAGAAGCAGAAAGAGAAGCAAAACCAGAAGGAGAACAGAAGAAACAGAAGAAGCAGAGGCAGTAGCAGAAGAAGCAGAAGATGCAGAAGCGGAAGGAGAAGCAGAAGGAAAAGCAGAAGAACGAGAAGGAGAAGGAGAAACAGAAGGAGAAGCAGAAAGAGAAGCAGAAGAAGGAGCAGGAGAAGATAAAGCAGCAGGAGAAGCAGAAAGAGCAGCAGAAGGAGAAGCAGGAGATGCAGAGACAGGAGAAGCAGAAGCAGAAGCAGAAGAAACAGGAGAAGGACAAGAAGCAGAAGCAGAAGGAGAAGCAGAAACAGAAGGAGAAGCAGAAAGAGAAGGAGGGGAAGCAGAAGCAGGAGAAGCAGAAGCATAAGAATCCGAAGAAGCAGAAGCAGAACCTGAAGCAGAAGGAGAAGCTGGAGAAGCCGAAGAAGCAGAATCTGGAGAAGCAGAATGAGAAGCAGAAGGAGAAGCAGAAGCAGAAAGAGAATCAAAAGCAGAAGGAGAAGCAGAAGAAACAGAAGAAATAGAAGCAGTAGCAGTTGTAGCGGAAGAAGAACGAGAAGCAGAAGAACAAGAAGGAGAAGGAGAAACAGAAGGAGAAGCAGAAGGAGAAGCAGAAAGTGAAGCAGGTAAACAGATGAAGAAGAAGCAGAAGGAGAATCAGAAAGAGAAGCAGAAGAAGGAGTAAGAGAAGCAGAAGAAGATGAAGAATGAGAAGCAGAAGAAGCAGAAGCAGAAGGAGAAGAAGGAAAAGCAGAAGAAGCAGAAGCAATGGAGAAGCAAAAGAAGGAGAAGGAGAAGCAGAAGCAGAAGCAGAAGAAGAAGCAGAAGGACAAGCACAAGCAGAAGGAGATGCAGAAGGAGAAGCAGGAGAAACAGAAGAAGCAGAAGCTGAAGGAGAAGCAGAAGTAGGAGAAGGAGAAGGAGGAGAAGCAGAAGGAGAAGCAGAAGCGGAATGAGAAGCAGAAAGAGAAGCAGGAGAAGCACAAGAAAAAGAAGCTGGTGAAGCCGAAAGAGAAGAAGCAGAAGAAGCAGAAACAGAAGCAGAAGTAGAAGCAGAAGCAGAAGCAGCAGAAGAAGTAGAACCAGAAATTCAGGCAGGAGAAACAGAAGAAGCAGAGCAGAAGCAGAAGGAGAAGCTAAAAGAGAAGCAGAAGAAGAAGTAGAAGAACCAGCAGTAGGAGAAGCAGCAGAAGAAGCAGAAAAACAAGCAGGAGAAGCAGAAGCAGAAAGAGAAGCAGAAGAAGCAGAAGAAGAAGAAGAAGAAGAAGAAGCAGTAGAAGCATATGATGCAGATGCAGGAGTAGCAGATTCAGAAGATAAAGATGAAGTCATAAGAGCAGATGCAGAGTGAGAAAC
>NW_012314590.1:0-2120 GCF_000151885.1 Dipodomys ordii | reverse complement strand
CTGCTGTCTCCCACTTTGTCCCACGCTGTGTCCCGCTGTGTCCCGCTGTGTCCTCGCTGTGTCCCCCGCTGTGTCCTGCTGTGTTCCCGCTGTGGCCCAAGCTTTGTCCCGCTGTGTCCCGCTGTGTGCCTCGCTGTGTCCCACTATGTTCCCGCAGTGTCCCCGCTGTGTCCTCGCTGTGTTCCCCGCTGTGTCCCGCTGTGTCTTCTGCTGTGTCCCCACTGTGTCCCCCTGTGTCTCGCAGTGTCCCGCTGTGTCCTCGCTGTTTCCCACGCTGTGTTCTGCTGTGTGCTCGCTGTGTCCCCCGCTGTGTCCCGTTGTGTCCCCAGCTGTGTACCCCGCTGTGTCCCGCTGTGTCCCTGCTGTATCGACGTTGTATCCCGCTTGGTCCCGCTGTGTCCTCGCTGTGTACCCCGCTGTGTCCTGCTGTTTACCCCTCTGTGTCCCCCGCTGTGTCCCGCTGTGTCCCCGCTGTGTCCAGCTATGTCCTCGCTGTGTCCTCTGCTGTCTCCCGCTTTGTCCCACGCTGTGTCCTACTGTGTCCCACTGTGTCCCTGCTGTGTCCCCGGTTGTGTCCCACTGGGTCCCCTGCTGTGTCACTGCTGTGTCCCGCTGTGTTCCACTGTGTCCCGCTGTGTCCCCCGCTGTGACCTGCTGTGTCCCGCTGTGTCCCCGCTGTGTCCCCGCTGTGTCCCGCTGTGTCCCCCGCTGTGTCCCGCTGGGTCCCGCTGTGTCCCGCTGGGTCCCGCTGTGTCCCCCGCTGTGTCCCGCTGTGTCCCCGCAGGTTCACCGCTGTTTCACGCTGTGTCCTGCTGTGTTCCGTGGTGTCCCGCTTTGTCCCCCGCTGTGTCCCGCTGTGTCCACTGCTGGGTCCCCTCTGTGTCCCCGCTGTGTCCAGCTGTGTCCTCACTGTGTCCTCCGCTGTCTCCTGCTTTGTCCCACGCTGTGTCCTACTGTGTCCCAATGTGTCCCTGCAGTGTCCCCCGCTGTGTCCCCCGCTGTGTCCCGCTGTGTCCCCCTCTGTGTCCCGCTGTGTCCTGCTGTGTCCCCCCTGTGTCCCGCTGTATCCCGCTGTATTCCGTGGTGTCCCGTTTGTCCCCCGCTGTGTCCCCCGCTGAGTCCCCGCTTTGTCCCCGTTGTGACCCTCTGTGTCCCGCTGTTTCCCGCTATGTCCCCCACTGTGTCCTGTTGTGTCCCCACCTATGTACCCTGCTCTGTCACGCTGTGTCCCCGCTGTATTGACGCTGTGTCCCGCTGGGTCCCGCTGTGTACTCTCTGTGTTCCACACTGTGTCCCACTGTGTCCCCCACAGTGTCCCTCGCTGTTTCCCGCTGTGTCCCCCGCTGTGTCCCTGCTGTGCCCCTCTGTGTCCCGCTGTGTACTGCTGTGTCCCCCTCTGAGTCCCGCTGTGTCCCCGCTGTTTCCCAATGTGTCCTCTCTGTGTCCCCCGCTGTGTCCCGCTGTGTCCCCCCTGTGTCCCCTGCTGTGTCCCGCTCTGTCCCTCTGTGTCCCCTGCTGTGTCCCCTGCTCTGTCCCACTGTGTCCCCCGCTGTGTCCCTGCTGTGTCCCCGCTGTGTCCCGCTGTGTCCCCCGGTGATTCCCGCTGTGTCCCAGATGTGTCCCGCTGTGTCCTCGCTGTGTCCCCTGCTGTTTCCCCTTTGTCCCTCCTGTGTCCCCCGCTGTGTCCCGCTGTGTCCCCCGCTGTGTCCCGCTCTGTCCCCTGGTGTGTCCCCTCTGTGTCCCGCTGTGTCCTGCTGTGACCGTGTTGAGTCCCGCTATATCCTCGCTGTGTCCCGCTTTGTCATCGCTGTGTCCCCCGCTGTGTCCTGCTGTGTCCCCCACTGGATCCCACTGTGTCCCCCTCTGTGTCCCGCTGTGTAACCTCTGTGTCCCTGCTGTGTCCCGCTGAGTAACCGCTGTGTAACGCTGTGTCCTCGCTGTGTCTCCCGCAAAATCCCAGCAAGGTCCCTCACTGTGTCCCTCACATGTTGTCCTGCTTTGTCCACTGCTGTGTCACCGCTGTGTACCACTCTGTGTCACCGCTTGTGATCACAAAATGTGTCCAGCTGTGTCCCACTTTGTCCACCACAACAGACACAGATAGACCCCCCTAGATACCG
>NW_012314589.1:0-2120 GCF_000151885.1 Dipodomys ordii | reverse complement strand
CAGCGAGGGACGCAGAGGGGTACACAGCGGGATAAAGCGGGGAACACAGCGAGGACACAACGGGATCAAGCGGGACACAGCGTCGATACAGCGGGAACACAGGGGGACACAGCGGGGTACACAGCTGGGGACACAGCGGGACACAGCGGGGGACACAGCGGGACACAGCGGGGAACACAAGGAAGACATAGCGGGACCCAGCGGGACCCAGCGTCGTTACAGCGGGGACTCAGCGGGACACAGCGGGGTGTACAGCTGTGTACACAACTGGACACTGCGGGGGACACAGCGAGGACACAGAGGGACACAGCGGGACACAGCGGGGACACTGCGGGAACATAGTGGGACACAGCGGGGTACACAGCGGGACACAGCGCTACACAGCTAGGGACACAGCGGGGACAAAGCGGCAGACAGCGGGGGACACAGCGAGGACACAGCGGGACACAGCGGCGGACACAGCGAGGGCACAGCGGGACAGAGCGGGACACTGCAGTGCACAGCGGGGGACACAGCGGGACACATCGGGGGACAAAGCGAGGGCACAGCGGAACACATAGTGGGACACAGTGAGGACACAGCGGGATACAGCGGGACACATCGGGACACAGCCGGGTCCCAGCAGTGGACACAGCGGGACACAGCGGTGGACACAGCGGGACACAGAGGGAGACACATGGAGGAGTCAGCGGGACAAAGCGGAGACACAGCGGCGACTCACCGGGGGGCACAGCGGGGGACAAAGCGGGACACCACAGAACACAGTGGGAAACAGTGGGACACAGCGGGGAAACTGCGGGGACACAGGGGGACAAAGCGTGGGACACATAGGGACACAGGGGGGGACACAGTGGGGGACACAGCGGGGAACACAGCGAGGACACAGCGGGACCCAGCGGTACACAGCGTCGATACAGCGGGGACACAGCGTTACACAGCGTGGTACACAGCTGTGAACACAACGGGACACAGTGGGGGCACAGCGAGACACAGCGGGACACAGCGAGGACACAGCGGGACACAGCGCTGACACTGCGGGGGACACAGCGGGGGACACAGCGGGGGACACAGCCGGACACAGCGGGACACAGCGGGGGACACAGGAGGGACACAGCGGGACCCAGCGTGGGACACAGCGAGGACACATTGGGACACAACGGGGACACAGCGGGACTCAGCGGGGGACACAGCTGTACACAGCCGGACACAGCGGGACACAGCGGGGGACACAGAGGAGTAAACAGCGGGACACTGCGGGGAACACAGCGAGGACACAGCGGGACCAAGTGGGACACAGCGTCGATACAGCGGGGACACAGCGGGGTACACAGCTGGGTACACAACGGGACACAGCGAGGACACAGCAGAACACAGCGGGGGAAACAGCGAGGACACAGCGGGACACAGCGAGACACAGAGGGACACAGTGGGAACACAGCAGTAGACACAGCGGGACACAGCGGGGGACACAGAGGGACACAGCGGGCAACACAGCGAGGACACAGCGGGGACACAGCGGGGACACAGCGGGACCCAGCAGGACACAGTGGGGCACACAGCGGGACACAGCTTGGGACACAGCGGGAACACAGCAGGACACAGCGGGGGACACAGCGAGGACACAGCGGGACACAGCGGGAGACAGCGTGGGACAAAGCGGGAGATAGCAGGGGACACAGCCAGGACACAGCGGGACACTGCGGCGACACATAGAGGACTCAGCAGGGGACACAGTGGGGGACAGAGCGGGACACAGCGGGACCTAGCGGGGACAAAGCGTGAGACACAGCGGTGGACAGAGCGGGAGACAGAGGCGGACAGAGCGAGGACACAGCGGAACACAGTGGGGACACAAAGGTGGCTCAGGGGGGGCCACAGCGGGGGACAAAGCGGGACACCACGGAACACAGCGGGACACAGCGTGAAACAGCGGTGAATCTGCGGGGACACAGCGGGACACAGCGGGGGACACAGCGGGACACAGCGGGGACACAGCGGGGACACAGCGGGATCTAGCAGGACACAGCGGGACACAGCAGGACACAGCATGGGACACAGCGGGACACAGCGGGGACACAGAGGGGACTCAGCTGGGGACATAGCGGGGGACAAAGCGGGAC
>NW_012314588.1:0-2120 GCF_000151885.1 Dipodomys ordii | reverse complement strand
TCTCCTGCTTCTCCTACTTCTCGTGCTGCTTCTCCTTCTGCGTCTCTTTCTGCTTCTGCTTATCCTTTTGCTTCTCCTACTCCTAATCCTTCTCTTTCGCCTTCTCCTTCTGCTTTTCCTGCTTCTCATGGTGCTTCTGCTTCAGCTTATTCTACTATTTCTGTTTCTTCTGCTTCTGCTTCAGATTGTGCTTCTTCTGTTTCTCCTTCTGCGTCAGATTCTGCTTCTCTTTCTTCGGCTTCTGCTTCTTCTGCTTCTCGTGCTGCTGCTTCTTCTGCTTCTCCTTCTTCTCTTTCTGCTTTTCCTTCTGTTTCTGCTTCTCCTTCTGCTTCTGCTTCTTCTCCTTCTTCTGTTTCTTCTGCTTCTGCTTCTCCTGCTTCTGCTTCTCCTGCTTCTCGTTCTGCTTCCCTTTCTGCTTCTCTTTCAGTTTCTCATTCTCATTCTCCTTCTTCTGCTTCTCCTTTTCCTTCTGCTTCTCCTTTTGCTTCTGCTTCAATTTCTCCTTCTACTTCTCATTCTGCTTCTGCGTCTTCTGTTTCTTCTGCTTCTCCTGCTTCTGGTTCTCCAGCTTCTCCTACTTCTCGTGCTGCTTCTCCTTCTGCGTCTCTTTCTGCTTCTGCTTATCCTTTTGCTTCTCCTATTCCTAATCCTTCTCTTTCGCCTTCTCCTTCTTCTTCTTGTGCTTCTCCTGGTGCTTCTGCTTCAGCTTATTCTACTATTTCTGTTTCTTCTGCTTTTGCTACAGATTGTGCTTCTTCTGTTTCTCCTTCTGCTTCTGATTCTGCTTCTGCTTCTTCGGCTTCTCCTGTTTCTTTTGCATCTGCTTCTCCTGCTTCTTCTGCTTCTCCTGCTTCTCTTTTTGCTTCCCCTTCGCTTCTGCTTCTCCTTCTGCTTCTGCTTCTGCTCTTCTCCTTCTTCTGTTTCTTTTGCTTCTGTTTCTTCTGCTTCTTCTTCTTCTGTTTCTTCTGATTCAACTTCTGCTTCTCCTTCTTCTCCTCTTTCTGCTTCTATTTCTGCTTCTTCTGATTCTCCTTCTTGTTCTCCTTTTGTTTCTGCTTCTCTTTCTGCTTCTGCTTCTCCTTCTGCTGCTCCTTCTCCTTCTCCTTCTTCTGCTTCTCCCAATGCTTCTGCTTCTGCTTCTTTTGCTTATTCTTTTTCTTCTGCTTCTGCTTCTCCTGCTTCTGTTTCTACTGCTTCTCCTTATGCTTCTCCTTAAGCTTCTCCTTATGCTGCTGCTGCTTCTTCTTCTTCCTCTTCTTCTTTTTCTTTTTCTTCTTCTTCTTCTTCTTCTTCTACTTCTTCTTCTTCTTCTTCTTTTTCTTCTTCTTCTTCTTCTTCTTCTCTTTCTTCTGCTTCTGCTTTTCCTGCTTCTTCTGCTTCTACTGTGTATCTTTCTGCTTCTCCTTCTCCTTCTCCTTCTGCTTCTCCTATTGCTTCTGTTGCACTTCCTTCTCCTTCTCCTTCTCCTACTTCTGCTTCTCCTTCTGCTTCTGCTTCTTCTGCTTCTCCTGCTTCTCGTTCTGCATCTTTTTCTGCTTCTGCTTCTCCTTTTGCTGCTTCTTCTGCTTCTGCTACTCCTTCTTCTGCTTCTCCTTCTGATTCTCCTTCTACTTCTCTTTCTGCTGCTCCTTCTCCTTCTTCTGCTTCTCCCTCTGATTCTTCTTCTTCTTTTTCTGCTTCTGCTTCTACTTCTTCTTCTTCTTCTTCTTCTTCTTCTTCTTCTTCTTCTTCTTCTTCTTCTTCTTCTTCTTCTTCTTCTTCTTCTTCTTCTTCTTCTTCTTCTTCTTCTTCTTCTGCTTCTTCTCCTTCTGCTTCTCCTTCTCCTTCTTCTTCTTCTTCTTCTTCTTCTTCTTCTTCTTCTTCTTCTTCTTCTTCTTCTTCTTCTACTACTACTACTTCTTCTTCTACTCCTTCTTCTGCTTCTGCTTCTACTGCTTCTTCTGATTCTACTGCTTCTCCTTCTGCTTCTGATTCTGCTTCTGCTACTCCATCTGCTTCTCCTACATGCATCTGCTGCTCATCATCACCTTATACTACTTCTACTTCATCCTGATGCTTATGCTTCTTCTGATTCTCCTGCTTCTCCTTATGCATCTTCCTTCAGGTACTGGATCTCCTTA
>NW_012314587.1:0-2120 GCF_000151885.1 Dipodomys ordii | reverse complement strand
AAGCAGGAGAAGCAGAAGCAGGAAGAGAAGTAGAAGCAGAAGAAGCAGATGAAGAAGAAGAAACAGTAGAAGCATAAGAAGCAGAAGCAGGAGAAGCAGAACCAGAAGAAAAAGAAGAAGCATAAGAAGCAGAAGCAGAGGGAGAAACAGAAGAAGGAGAAGGAGCAGCAGAAGGTGAAGCAGAAGGAGATGCAGAAGGAGAAAGAGAAGCAGAAACAGAAGGAGAAGAAGAAGGAGAAGTTGGAGAATCAGAAGAAGCAGAAGCAGAAAGAGAAGCAGAAGAAGGAGAAGGAGAAGCAGAAGGAGAAAGACAAGCAGGAGAAGCAGAAGAAGCAGAAGCGGGAGAAGCAGAAGTAGAAGAAGAAGAAGAAACAGAAGAAGGAGAAGGAGCAGAAGGAGAAGCAGAAGCAGAAGGAGAAGCAGAAAGTGAAGCAGAAGAAGCAGTAGCAGGAGAAGCAGAAGCAGAAGAAACAGAAGAAGCCGAAGAATCAGAAGGAGAACCTGAAGCAGAAAGAGAAGCAGAAGCAGCAGAAGCTGGAAAAGCAGAAGCAGAAGAAACCGAACAAGCAGAAGAAGCAGAAGCAGAACGAGAAGCAGAATAAGAGGGAGAAAGAGAAGGATTAGGAGTAGGAGGAGCAGAAGCAGAATAAGAAGCAGAAAGAGAAGCAGAAGGAGAAGCAGAAGGAGAAACAGTATCAGAAGCAGGAGAAGCAGAAGCAGAAAGAGAAGCACAATAAGGAGGAATTGAAGGAGAAGGAGAATGAGATGGAGAAGCAGAAGGAGAAGAAGGAGAAGAAGAAGAAGAAGCAGGAGAAGTAGTAGAAACAGAAGAACAGAAAAAGCAGAAGAGTAGAAGAAGAAGCAGCAGGAGAAGAAGAAGAAGAAGAAGGAGAAGGAGAAAGAGAAGGATTAGGAGTAGGAGAAACAGAAGGATAAGCAGAAGCAGAAAGAGAAGCAGAAGGAGAAGCAGGAGAAGCAGAAGAAGCAGAAGCAGGAGAAGCAGAAGCAGAATGAAAAGCAGAAGAAGGAGAAATTGAAACAGAAGAAGATGCAGAAGGAGAAGCAGAAGCAGAAGGAGAAGCAGAAGAAGGAGAAGCAGAAGGAGAAGCATAAGGAGAAACAGACGGAGAAGCAGGAGAAGCAGAAGCAGGAGAAGCAGAATCAAAAGAAATAGAAAAATGATAAGTAGCACAAAGAGAAGCACAAACAGAAGGAGAAGCAGAAATAGAAGCAGAAGAAGCAGAAGCAGAACCTGAAGCAGAAGGAGAAGCAGGAGAAGCAGAAAAAGCAGAATCTGGAGAAGAAGGAGAACCAGAAGGAGAAGCAGAAGCAGAAAGAGAAGCAAAAGCAGAAGGAGAAGCAGAAAGAGAAGCAGAAGAAACAGAAGAAGCAGAAGCAGTAGCAGAAGAAGCTGAAGATGCAGAAGCAGATAGAGAAGCAGAAGGAATAGCAGAATAACGACAAGGAGAAACAGAAGGAGAAGAAGAATGAGAAGCAGTAGGAGAAGCAGGAAAAACAGAAGAAGCAGAAGCAGAAGAAGGAGAAGCAGAAGCAGAAGAAGAAGCAGAAGGAAAAGCACAAGCAGAAGGAGATGCAGAAGGAGTAGCAGGAGAAGCAGAAGAAGCAGAAGCAGAAGGAGAAGCAGAAGGAGAAGAAGCAGAATCAGAAGAAGCAGAAGGAGAAGTAGAAAGAGAAGCCGACGAAGAGAAGCAGAACGAGAAGCAGGAGAAGCAGAAGAAGCAGAGCGGGAGAAGAAGAAGAAGAAGAAGAAACAGAAGAAATAGAAGGAGCAGAAGCAGAAGGAGAAGCAGAAAGAGAAGCAGGAAAAGCAGAAGAAGCAGAAGCAGGAGAAGCAGAAGCAGAAGAAACAGGAGAAGGACAAGAAGCAGAAGCAGAAGGAGAAGCAGAAACAGAAGGAGAAGCAGAAAGAGAAGGAGGGGAAGCAGAAGAAGCAGAAGCAGGAGAACCAGAAGCATAAGAATCCGAAGAAGCAGAAGCAGAACCTGAAGCAGAAGGAGAAGCAGGAGAAGCAGAAGAAGCAGAATCTGGAGAAGCAGAATGAGAAGCTGAAGGAGAAGCAGAAGCAGAAAGAGAATCAACAGGAGAAGGAGAAGCGGAAG
>NW_012314586.1:0-2120 GCF_000151885.1 Dipodomys ordii | reverse complement strand
ATGAGAAGCAGAAGGAGCAGCAGAAGGAGAAGCAGAAGGAGATACAGATGGAGATACTGTAGTAGATGTAGTAGCTGAAGAAGCAGCAGAAGGAGATGCAGAAGCAGAAGGAGATGCAGAAGGAGAAGCAGGAGAAGCAGAAGAAGCAAAAGCAGGAGAAGCAGAAGTAGGAGAAGGAGAATGAGAAGGAAGGGCAGCAGAAGGAATAGGAGAAGCAGAAGGAGAAGCAGAAGCAGAATGAGAAGCAGAAAGAGAAACAGTAGAAGCAGAAGGAGCAGGAAAAGCAGAAGCAGACGATAGAGAAGAAGAAGAAGAAAAAGAAGAAGAAGAAGAAGAAGAAGAAGAAGAAGAAGAAGAAGAAGAAGAAGAAGAAGAAGAAGAAGAAGAAGAAGAAGAAGAAGAAGAAGAAGGAGAAGCATAAGGAGAAGTAGTAGAAGCAGAAGAAGCAGAAACAGGAGAAGCTGAAGATAAAGAATAAGCAAATGAAGCAGCAGCAGAAGCAGTGGGAGAAGCAGAAGAAGGAGAAGGAGAAGGAGCAGCAGAAAGAGAAGCAGAAGCAGAAAGAGAAGCAGAAACAGAAGGAGAAAAAGACGGAGAAGCAGGAGAATCAAAAGAAGCAGAAGTAGAAGCAGAAAGAGGAGAAGAAAGAGAAGCAGAAGTAGAATCAGAAGAAACAGAAGAAGAAGAAGCAGAAGAACCAGAAGCAAAAGAAACAGAAGAAGGAGAAGAGCAGAAGCAGAAGCAGAAGGAGAAGCAGAAGCAGAAGGAGAAGCAGAAAGAGAAGCAGGAGAAGTAGAAGAAGCAGGAGAAGCAGAAGCAGAAGAAACAGGAGAAGCCGAAGAAGCAGAAGCAGAATCTGAAGCAGAAGGAGAAACAGAAGAAGCACAATCTGAAGCAGAAGCAGAAGAAACAGAAATAGTAGAATAAGCAGAAGCAGAAGCAGCAGGAGAAGCAGAAGAAGAAGACGGAGAAGGCGAGAGAGAAGGATTAGGAGTAGGAGAAGCAAAAGGATAAGCAGAAGCTGAAAGAGAAGCAGAAGGAGAAGCAGCACGAGAAGTAGGATAAGCAGAAGAAGCAGAAGCAGGAGTAGCAGAAGAAACAGAAGACGCAGAAGCAGAATGAGAAGCAGAAGGAGAAATTGAAACAGAAGCAGAAGGAGAAGCAGAAGGAGAAGGAGAAGCAAAAGACGGAGAAGGAGAAGCAGAAAGAGAAGCAGAACGAGAAGCATGAGAAGCAGAAGCAGGAGAAGCAGAAGGAGAAGAAACAGAAGAAAGAGAAGAAGCAGAAGCAGAAAGAGAAGCAGAAACAGAAGGAAAAGCAGAAAGAGAAGCAGGAGAAGCAGAAGAAGCAGCAGCAGGAGAAGCAGAAGCAGAAGAAGCCGAAGAAGCAGAAGCAGAACCTGAAACAGAAGGAGAAGCAGGAGAAGCAAAAGAAGCAGAACTTGGAGAAGCAGAAAGAGAAGCAGAAGCAGAAAGAGAAGCAAAAGCAGAAGGAGAAGCAGAATAAACAGAAGAAGCAGAGGCAGTAGCAGAAGAAGCAGAAAGTGCAGAAGCAGAAGGAGAAGCAGAAGGAAAAGCAGAAGAACGAGAAGGAGAAGGAGAAGGAGAAACAGAAGGAGAAGCAGAAAGAGAAGAAGAAGAAGGAGCAGGAGAAGGAAAAGCAGCAGGAGAAGCAGAAAGAGCAGCAGAAGGAGAAGCAGGAGATGCAGAAAAAGGAGAAGCAGAAGCAGAAGAAACAGGAAAAGGACAAGAAGCAGAAGCAGAAGCAGAACCTGAAGCATAAGGAGAAGCATAAGGAGAAGCATAAGGGGAAGCAGTAGAAGCAGAAGAAGCAGAAGCAGGAGAAGCAGAAGCAGAAGAAAAAGAATAAGCAAAAGAAGCAGAAGAAGAAGCAGTGGGAGAAGCAGAAGAAGGAGAAGGAGCAGCAGAAGGAGAAGTTGAAGCAGAAAGAGAAGCAGAAACAGAAGGAGAAGAAGAACGAGAAACAGGAGAATCAGAAGAAGTAGAAGTAGAAGCAGAAAGAGGAGAAGAAGGAGAAGCAGAAGTAGAATCAGAAGAAATAGTAGAAGAAGAAGAAGAAGAAGAAACAGTAGCAAAAGAAACAGAAGAAGGAGAAGAGCA